>NW_010325586.1:6501-28249 GCF_000700745.2 Antrostomus carolinensis | reverse complement strand
TCCAGCCCTCTGATCATCCTTGTGGCCTCCTCTGGACTTGTTCTAACAGATCCATGTCTTTCTTGTGTTGAGGGCTCCACAACTGGACACAGTACTTCAGGTGGGGTCTTATGAGAGTAGAATGCAGGGGGAGAATCACCTCCTTCGACCTGCTGGTCACACTTCTCTTGATGCAGCCCAGGATACTTTTATTTGCCTTCTGGGCTGCAAGCGCACATTGCCGGCTCATGTTGAGCTTCTCGCCCACCACCACTTTCAAGTCCTTCTCTTCAGAGCTGGCCTCAAGCCACTCATCACCCAGCCTGTATTTGTGCTTGGGGTTGCCCCGACCCGGGTGCAGGACCTTGCATTTGGCCTTAAACTTCATGAGGTTAGCACAGGCCCACCTCTCAAGCCTGTCAAGGTTATTCTTGTTATTCTTCAGATGAATGACATCATAATAAACCCTTTTGTTTACAACCTCTCTTCCAATCCAGGAAGTATTCAACTGTATTCAGCATGCAGTCATGCAGTAAAGAGGGACATATTCATCTGCCACTGAAGTGCAGTCACCTCTGAGGTGAAACTTGGCAGCAATTTTACATTAAAGTACTGCTGGTAGTCTGATTTTTTAATTTATTTTATTTTTTAGTTATGGTGAAGCCTCACCTTAAAACAAGAACTAACTTTTCCCTTTCTCTCTCCTTCTATGACTCCTAATACTGGAACCGTAGTAGTTCTCTGTCCTTTATCAGTGCTTATTTTTTAAAGGAGACTTGGAGTTAATGGTGAACATGTTATTCTGAACTTCAGCAGAGGATCTCATTCTGCCATTAATTTCATGCTACTAGGAGACAAAAAGGGGGAGCAAAAATGCCAGACAGTCCAGAGCTTAATATGTTCCTCACAGCTGGAGGTGACATGACAGTCCTCTTGCCATTTGACAATTAATTTAAAAATACTTGTCTGGAGCCAAAAGCCACCACCACACAGATTGCTCACTATGCTGTGAGATTTAGGCCACTGAGGCTATTATTTTACTAAAGTGTCTTAGAAAAACTCCTTTGTAAACAGCCCTTGTCTTTGGAAAAGACCTTTCACTACTCCTATATTTTCTTTGTGCATCGATGACAGAGCAGGCATTAAATCTGGGCAGAGATAATGCCAGGTGATAAATTCTTTTACTCCTGACCCCATAAATCAATTGGTAGAACTGTACACTGCTTGGTGTAACAGTGTGCCATTTTTAATTTGTTACTACTGCAGCGCAAACTAATTTTAGCACCTTAATGCTTGCTCTGTGCTGCAGTTTGCAAAACAACTCCAGATTAAAAGCAATACAGTAAGTAGCTATATTTATTGTCCTTATACCAACAACTGGCAACAAGAAAATCACAACTGATACCAGTATTAGTGTTGCTGCATCTAGGCACTAGTGAAAAACCCAGTTGCATTCTTGCATTCTTCGTTTTTTCCATTCATAGAATGCTATTAATAATCTAGTTTGTTTGTCAAAAGACCCTTGCTGATGTTTAGGGAAGAGGGGAAAAGAAATCTCATGTATTGGTAGACCCCAGGTTTGCCCAGGGCAAGGAAATCTGATTTTCAAGTGGTACAGTCATAGATCAAGTTTCCAGAGGTCTTTATGATCCTGTCCTGTTGAGAAGTTTGAGGAAGAACTTCTCAGTGATCTATTTGCAGAGTTCTTCCTTCATTTTTCTATTAGTATTTGGAAGGGAGCAATGAAAGTGTCCAAAAGAGAGGGAATATTTTCTGCATTTAAGGAGCTCAAAAGGTGTTTCTTGAGCCTGCCACCTTACCTCTCCCTCCTGAAAACATCTTATAATTCCTTTGCATCTGCACTGTAGCTCTATTCTCCCAAGTCGTGGACCTCTTGTGCTGGTGGTTGCATGCCCAGTAGGGTTAGATGTAAGAATGGATTGTGAGGATATCCTGAAGTTCAATGTGGGAGCACAGCCAAAGAAGCAGTGACTAACAGGGGAGCCAGGAATCCATTGCAAGAAGGACTAGACCTTTAAGAAGATGCAAAACCAAAAGCAAAGAAAAATCATGAAGATGAGAAATTAATATTTCACCCCGACATATTTATTCCTTTCATTCTCTGCTGTAATATTTTTTCTTCAAATAAACTGCTTGTAAAAATTCTGTGGGAAACTTCATTGTCCTGCAAGAAAAGCAGAACAGGAGGGAGGGAGAAATGAAGAAGTCTGGGCAGTGAGGGATAATAAACTTTGAAAAGCAATGGAGAATCAACAATGTGGAGCTACAGAAGAGTGCAGTTCAGTAGTCTACAGGTGCTTAAAAAGAGGGATATTCTAGTGAAGAAGCTGGAAAGGTTATGTGAATAAATAGATAAGTAATTTCTTTCAGATGAGCAGGGAAGGCACACAGAGAGTGATGGTCTTGAACTGAGCTGAAGAGAGTAACTTTTGAGGGGGGTAATCTGAGGTAAATCCCCAAATGATCCATCACTGTGAGAAAAGAATATTCAATAAGCTACCTGTGTCCAAAAAAACCCACCAAAACACCACGACAAAACCTCATGCGCAAACTTGTTAAAGCAGTTATATAGGTATTGCTGTCTTTGAAACTGATAATAGGTTTTGCATTTTCTTAGAAGTTGTGAGTGTCTTTCTATGCATTAATACTAAAGTGATTTAGACACGATGCACAACCTGTTATGTTAACAAAATGCTGGAGCAATGTACCATTTCTGGCCTTGATGATATCTTTGTGCTTACAAAAAGGTCAGGGTTGCTATATCACCTGTTTGTGCACAGCTTATTGTGACTTTGTCAAAGGTTGTATGAGAATGAAAAAATAGTGGCTTCATTAAGGCTCCGAGTGTTAAGCATTTATTGGTGTTGTATGATGAGGTCTAGCTGTAGAATGGTTCTTTTAAACAGCCTGTTGGTGCAACTCAAGGACTTTTAGAAAAGAGACCAGAGCCCACCCTTTAGTGATTACAGGGTGAGTCCATGCAACCCTCTAGGATTCTTGAGTCCTGCTGTTGTCTGCAGTTTATTATATATCTCTGTATATAATATCTTTATATAATATTATTATATTTATGTCTATATGATATATGGGTATTTGAATATATAATTGGTATCTGTCTATATATAATATCTATGGAGATTATCTGTATATATGGATCACATGTAAACTACCTGTAGCTTTTATAAACTACCTGTCTTTTTCTGCATATCATATGTATGTATATAGATGCATGCACGTATATTATCTGGACATGGTCCTGGGCAACCTACTTTAGGGGACCGTGCCTGAGCAGGAAGATTGGACTAGATGACCTCCAGAGGTCTCTTCTGACTTCAGCCTGTGATCCTGTGATTAAGAGAAAACTTAGTTTTTCGCTCAGTAGTAGAACAAGGCCTTAAAGGAATGTCAAGTAAAATGAAAAATCATAGTGTTTTTAGATATGCTTTTTAGAAAGAGGTAATTTCCTTCTTGCTTTGGCCCACCTCACTATTCATTTTTCAAATTTTGGACATCCTATTTCCCTCTGTCATCTGACATATCTTTTCACATCAGCAATCCTCTTCTCTTCTAATTTCCTAGATGCGGGCTGAAGAAGGGAAGTGGGAAACTGAACAATTTGCTGTAACATCGTGGTCAGAGGATCCCTTTTCTCTCCACACCCTTTTTTGTAGGCTTCACAAGAAGTGTTTTGCTGTGCTGTGGTTTGCTTCTGAGAAAGGATAAACTGCAGCTAAAATGTTGGTCAGTAGCAATTCAGGGAAAGTAGAATCGAGACAGGTAATCTCTGTACCAGTGACTTAATTGCTTTGTCATCTTATTTCCTTGTTCCTCACAAACAATGAAGAATGGACATCCAACAGCAGATTCGGCAAAAACTGTTCCTCTGTACTCTCACTCCTTTAATACAAAAGGAAATACCCGTGTCTTGCTACATTTCCTTTCTTTTAGGTTAAACTTTTGTTGTTGACTTAAATGTAAGCAGTGTCTGACTAGTAGAACCGAAGCTTGAGTTTGAAAAGCCATGGTTTGCTTCCACTAAGTGAGTTTACAAGGCTCTTGCATTCTAGACTCATTAAAATAGCTCTCCAGGAAAGAAATTATAAAAAAGATGGAGTGTAACACTACTGCTGTTAGGTTAAGTATGTATTTGAGGGGTTTTTTTTTAAGTATTTCATAGGGGAAATTTGATGGTGAACAGACAACTGAGCTAGTGGGTGGTTTGATGGCCATGAAGCCATTATGCACTCCGAAACTGTACTAGTGAGGCTTAGGTAGTTTTACTGCAGTGTGGTACAGGCAAAGTCAAAGAGGCATTCCTATAATTATGGCCCAAACTAGAGGTGTATCCTATAAACCTCCTTGTTTTTTATCCCGGTGGGTGTCTAATCAGTCATATTGGTGAAAGAAATAATCTGTCCTTATTACCTCTGGCAAGAGAGACAGGAGGTCTCTGTAGTGCAAGTGCTAATATTTTATTCCAGTGTGAATTTGTTTTCACAAGAAATAGATAAGGTCCACTGGGATGTTTTAGAGTATCAAAGCGTGTTCTGTTTTGTCAATTTAATTGTGTGTCCTCTGTTATTTTTAGTCTTCAACTTGAACTGAAATTCCAAAAGGTGTTGACACAAGGGAGCAAAAAATGATGAGCAATTAAGGGTCATTAACACAGAGTGACTTTGTCTTTGTGATACTAGTTGTATCTTTAAAGTTATTGCTAAAGTTCAGGAAACACTTTTGTTTCAACCTTGTATTTCAGATAGGTGACAAACTGACTGGTTTCCTTGGGAATCTTGCTCTTGGGAACTTTTTCCATATGACAAAGTGCTGTGTGGGACAGAGGAGAGGAAATTTGGGAAGAACAAGGTCTGCTCCAGGTCACTTGCTCTGCAGCTAGAAAGAGAAAATGGGACTAAGGAAAAAAATGAACATACTGAAGGAAACAATGAGGAAGTGGGACATCTGAGAGGACCAACATGCCCCATGCAGAAGGGAGAAAAATGTTCATTCACGGCATTTTATGCTTTGCCTTACAAGCACTTTAGCTCTGCAACAAATTTGGGGGATGCTTCCTAGAAAAGATATCAATAGTAACATTTGTGTCCTGAGGGTGTGGATAGAATGTATTCTACATCAGAGTCTAAAAACATATGGATCTTGTTGTATTAGTCCCAGTACAGTTGTCTGTACAGTTCCTAAATGAGAGAACACATCTTATACCAGGACAAAATCACCAGCTGATTTTTATGTAGGAATCTCTTTAATGGCAACAATTTACCATCAATGACAAGTAGGAATAAATTTGCAGATAATCTTCTAAAATAGGCTCTTGTAGATGGCACAGCTTCATGTACAAGAGCTATTGCAATTTGTAAGAACATCCTTAAAATGTTCTGTAAAGTACCTTAAAATATCAGCATGCATTGTAAGGTCTATTGCACACATTCACAATGCTCTTATAAAAGCATTTATCTACTCTAGTCTTCTTACTGCCTTACACAAATTATTCTAACTGTTAGCAGACAAGTACTTAGGGTTTTATCTCATTATCTCTTCAGCTGGCTTAAAAAAACTGCCAAACAACAACAACCCCCCCTCACCTTTGTTGTTGAGTAGCCATAACTATGTACCTCCTTGTGTTGCATCAACATTCCTAATGATAAGCCTGTGTTTTCCAAAGCTAAGTCCCTAAAAGAGGCCACTGTGGGCTCTAATTCCACTGCTCTTGTTACAATGATAAAATCTGGACTAATTATTTGTCAAATAGAGTATGGAATTAGTTGAGAAAAACACCCTCTTTTTCCCTACTGGGTGGGTGGAGAACTACCTTTTTAAAAAGGGGTCAATTGTTTACATTACTTTGTATCTTATAAGTAGTTCAGCTTGAACAACACTTTTTGTTGGAGGATATTGACTCATTGAAGCAAAAACTTTGGAGCCAATTTTTTAAAAAAACAACAAAAACTCCAACTTAGAAAACCTCCTTTGGGCCTGAAAATCCTTTCAGTGCTTTGGCTTTATTTTGCCGTAGTGTAAGTCAATATCCAGAGCTTTTCTGCTTTGTAGGAAAAAAAATCTTTTTGTTTTCCAGCCAAAGCTACGATCATGTTTATGGAGGGAAAAGCAGAGTTCCTTCTTATGTTATAGAACAATAATTAGGAAGCCATTCAGCTTCTGGCTTACTGCAAATTCCTTGATGAGCAGAGGAAACAGTCCTTTGGGCCAAGTTGCCTTACTGTTGATTCTTCAGCACTGGAGCAGCTGCATATGATTTAAAGTGAAGTTGAAAGGTAGGGGCTGCAAATCTCTGCTAGTCAGATGGTGGTTTGCAACTTCACTGTTATTAAGGGGAAAATGGTCTGGACCCTGTGTTGTTTCAGGTTCTGAAGCTGTAAAGTCCAGCTAATATACACTCTCACAATAGGCTACTATGCTAAGCTTATTGATGAGGCTTTGGTGGTACGGTGATCAAGAGAATAAAATATACCTCCATTGGTTAATTATGAAGTCCTGTGAAAACATCTTGTTTTCAAGACTAGGGAACTGGTAAATGGCTATAGATACAGTGAAAGAGAAGCAGCAAATATAATATGAGAGAGACCAATATTGTATTTGGTCTTTTCATTTTCCTCTAGGGTAACACTAGAAACAATATGGCTAGTCAGTGCAAGCTTGAAATCCAAGGGCAATAAATAAATAAGCACTGATTGGACTGACAGTGAATCCATTTTAAAATAGGAAAGGGAAATTTTAAATTAGAAGAGGGCTGAAAATAGTAAGAAGGATAAAATGTTTGTATTTCATTTGAAGTCCCAGATCCTGCCAAATCATAGAAAGACTGAAACAGGAAGGAAGTTTAGGGCATGTTCCTTTAAAGCGAGAGTATAAAAGTTTACTAATGGCAGAAATAGAAGCTGCAGCTGTGAACATATTCTAAAGAGTGTTAGATAAGCACTTGAGGGGAAAAACACTACAGGGTACAAATGCTAGACTTAATTGGCTACATGCCTTCCTGCCATCCTGAAATGTCACTATGAAACCAATGTCAGCTTCTCCACTCATCTTCTCTCCAGGGGATAATAAACTCAGCTTTTGTACATGTCAAAATTGTGCTTCCTACCATTACTTTTCAGAATAAATCTGCACATGCAGTTTCATTTTTCTTTCGTTTTTGTTTGTAAGGCTGAAGTTACCCCTAAGCTCCTGTACAACCTTTCTGTTCCAGGAAGAAAAATGCCTTAGTGCTAACATTGCTCTGTTGTGTTTTTTTTAGACAGATCATACATGTAAAATAAGGACATGTTTTCCAGGAACATGAACATGTCTCCTGAACTTTGTCATCTGTCTCCTCTTTCTCAAAAGCACAAGGCAAAAGGCATGCAGTTATCTCAGGCCCACAGCAAATACTTTTTTTATTATGACCACTATAATTAGTGTCATTGAGATACCACAAGAGAACAAAACCAAAAATGGGTGTAGCATGACTCCTCAGCGCTGTGAGATGAAGCCATCAAGCTACATGCAATCAATATTTTTATTGTAAAAACTTTATTGATAGCCATAAAGGATAATAATGTTGGAGTTACGTCCATGCCTTAATGTGGGTTTTTTTGAGGCACTGGGAGTGAGATGCACGTGTGTTCACTTTATGAACAATGGTAAATTAGAACACTAGTTTACCAGAGAGCACAAACTCACCCACATAAAGACAAGTTTCCAGGGACAATCCTCTTAGGCATGTGAGAGAGCCTTTGGAGAGAAAGTTTATTTCTCAGGAAGAGTATGTCCAGCTAGCCAAGAAGGTTTAGGTTGTTTTGCCACTGAAGTGGCACTTCTTTTGTCAGCAAGAAATAACTTTCTCATGGTGATTATATGTGCCACAATTGCTTAGAGTAGCAGCTAAGCTCATGATACATTATGGTGTCTGTGATATTATGCTTCACATGGGCAGAGTTCATTTTAAAAGAAAAAATATTTTCAGTATTATTGCTTTGTTCTTTCTCTCATGGTCTTGCTAGCACTCTGACCTTCCTGCAGGAGGAGAAAATGCAGGGTTGAGAGGCAGGGACAGAAGACGGAAAGAGGAAGAACAGAACCCATTGTAACCTTCTGGTGATCTTGGAGTGGTGGGGGGAGGAGGGAAAGTAATTATTTTAAAGATGGACCTTGAGATGCAAGTTTCCTGCTGGCATATATGTCTGAAAATGAATGCAGTCAGTCAGGTCCAAAAACCTACGCAGAGCAGGTGGTTCTTAGATCTGATCTGGAAAGGTGCTACAGTTCTGATGAGTAGATCTTTTGCAGGGTTCATCATGTTGATTTTAAGTGCACAAATACTTAAAATATTTGTATTATTAGCTTATAGAGCATCAAATTCTCATTACTATAAAAATGTTGCAAACAACACTTCATAAGTATTTTAGCAGCTGGAATTCAGACTTCATCTTTAATCTGCAATTGCTGTGGTGGGATCTCTAGACAGACTGTATTCTCCTTGCAGAAAGCCCAGAGTATTTCTGAAGGATACCCTGTATCTGGGCTTTTTCAGATCCAGTTGTCAGACTGGGGATGTGGTGGATAACAGTTGTGTCAGAGATAATAACATATTTACAAGATCTTGGTTGCCTAATATCCCAAATACTAATAAGATATGTTTGAAGCACGATCTCTTATTATGCAACCTATAAATTGAATTCCAGTATAATGATCAGATGCTGCCTTTTATCTTCAAAGATCTAGGTAAATATTGAGCTTTTTAAATCCTGGCTAAGGTTGGGCCACAGCAGGCATGACTAGGGAGGCAGCATGCTGGACAGTGGTGGTAGGGCACACACGGGAACATAGTGATGCCCTGTGAGGGTTCCTGCACCTGCCTAACACCAGAGCTGCGGAAGAGATAGTGGGCACAGTGCTTAAGGTCTCCCATCTGAATCAGCATGAAAGACCTGGGAGCACAGAGCTTCCTCTGCTCTAATCATCAGACCCTCTTCCTGGCAAACCAAGCCACACCTTCCCATCCCAGATACAACAGCACAGCTTTTGCAGCAACCGAGCTCAGGTGGTGCAGTTGTACAATTGGCCACAAAACCCTTCAAGCATCTGGACTGCACCTCTTGAGTTCCCCCAATGTCTGCCTTTCCCCTTGCCTTCCTGAGGCTTGCTGTGATGAGTCCTGTCATGGGAGTTGGGAGGGCACCAGAGCATCCCAGGTGGAGAGGAGGAAGGAGATAAGTGAGATACAGTCCTGTGCTGCCTCTCCTTCAGGCCTGTGCTTGTGACTTGATGTGAACCTTTGGAGATCAATGTAGAACTAATGGGTCTTCCAAATTTAAGGATGATTGGTACACTTAATCTTCTGGAATAAAGGTCCCCTTTAATGCTCTCTGAATACTGGGCTATTCAAGTCAAACCAGATATTTACCATACCATAAGAATTCAGTCCTGGAGTAAGGATGCATGGTTGTGATAGTCATAGCAGTATAACGCCGCAGTGATTCCTGTGGTGATGACAAAATGAGAATCTGGCTTCAAGGATGTATTTTTAATTCTCTTGGACCCTTGTCTACACAGCAGTTATTTAAACATAATTCTCATTACTTATTTGTGTCCTTAATCTATTATTACATTAATGATACAATTTTTATGGTTTATTAAAAAAAAAAGTCCTCTGTTAGGACATCTTAGTACATACTATTTAATATACATGTTTATTTCTGTATTCACAACCTTCTGTAGCTCTAACTGATCAAAATCAATAAAAAATTTATAAACTAAAAATACTCCCTTGGCCTTAACTTACACTACTTTTAATTCAATTTTAATTATTAATATTACGGTTGCTCTTTTAGTTTTTGCATTTTAGAGTGTGTGAGGGCCAGGCTTTTTGCCTTGGTTTTCTGTCTTGGATCTAAATTTTTAGTATTTTCAGCCAGTCCTTTACCCTTATTTCACCATTTTTCCTTGTGCTTGACTAGGAAATATCCTGCTGGCATTTCTTACAGATGTTGCTGTGTTGTTACCATCTGTGATTAAGACATGGTGTCAAGAGCTTGAAAAATAGAATTCAGGAATGAGCCAGACAAAATCACAGTGCCTGAGGGAGGTATTTTCTGTTATAAATTATCAAGATTCCCTCCTTATTTTTGAGCTGCAATTTTACAAGGTGTGCAGGACAGAGATGAGCTGAAGTTTTGGATTTTATTTTTTTTTTTAATCATCTGTGGTTGCCTTACCTATTCACTTGGCTTACGAATAGGGCATACCTTTTAAGATGTGGCCATCATCTGTTGCACCTGACTGCTGAGTGGTTAAGGCTCGCATGCTAGTAATGTTTCTCTGAAGGTAAATGCCACTCAGTGAGTATAGAGAGGGCTCTTTTTCAGTGGCTTAGAAGTCTTGATTTTTATTTGACTCCCTGATATTTTGAAATGAGCAGCCTTGCATATGGAAGGAGAAAAAAGAATAAGAGGCAGAACAACAGATAACCATGAAAGATACAATACGCAGATATGTATTTTCTGTAGTAGTACAGGTTCTATTTTTATCTATACCATCTTCTTATTCATTGCATATCTAAAAGTTACTGAGTTTCATCAAATGCTTGTTTTTGTCAGAACACTTAATGCATGCGCTTAACATATCCACTTTTCTGGCCCTAGTTGGGGAAGAGGTGTAGGTACATACACATAAGTATACACTCTGCATTTGCAGAGGGTCTGGTTATTCATAGAATCATAGAATGGTTTGGGTTGGAAGGGATCATCTTAAAGATCATCTAGTTCCGACCCCCCTACCGTCAGCAGGGACACCTTCCACTAAACCAGGTTTCTCAAAGCCTCATCCAGCCTGGCCTTAAACACTTCCAGGGAGGGGGCATCCACAGCTTCTCTGGGCAACCTGTTCCAGTGTCTGACCACCCTCACAGGAAAGAATTTCTTCCTAATATCTAATCTAAACCTACCCTCTTTCAGCTTAAACCCATTTCCCCTTGTTTTGTCATTAACTGCCCTTATGAAAAGCCCTTCCCCAGCTTTCTTGTAGGCCCCCTTCAGGTATTGGAAGGCTGCTATAAGATCTACTCGGAGTCTTCTCTTTTCCAGGCTGAACAGCCACCACTCTCTCAGTCTGTCCCCATAGGAGAGGTGCTCCAGCCCTCGTATCATCCCCGTGGCCCTCCTCTGGACTTGTTCTAGATGCTCCAGGTCTCTCTTGTGATGGGGGCTCCAGAACTGGATGCAGTACTCCAGGTGGGGAATATGCCTTTTCTCAAATTATAGATAGATGCAGCAAGTTACCTGAGGGAGAGGAAAAGAATAAAAAAGAGGGTACAAAAAAAATATATAGAGGGTGAGTGGGGTTTTTTGTTTTTGTTTTTCCCTTAAGGATTAAAGTTGTCACTAGATCACCTAGTTTAAGTTTTGAAGAGCAGGCATTCAATTTATTTTCTATTGAGGCCAACAGCTCATGCTTGAGTGAGGTGGGTGTGGACCAGAAAGGCTGGCCCTCATGCATCTTACATATTTTTCTGTCTTTTTCCTGGGGAAAATGAGGTGAGGGCAGTTCCTTAAGATCTTTCCCTCGAGTACTAGGTGCTCTTCAGAGCTTGGATCTGCATAAGTGGATCTTGTCAAATCTAATAGGGTCTTGTGCCTTTCTTGCTAGTTATTTTTTGGTATGGAAAATGTCTTCCTTTTTTGATTAGAAGCCGATTATTACAAAAAGAACTATAAAAATGAAGATTTTACTAAAAACACTGGGGAAAAAAAATACTATTCTGACTCCCCTTCTTGGTCGCTGTTTGTAGTGATACTTTTCATGAAAGGCAGTATCCTGCAGCAAATATTCTGATAGCAGTTGAGTTTTACTATGTCCATTTGGCAAGACAGGGGAGTTATACATTCATGTCTCTCTTTTGTAGTATGGAATAAGCTCACATGCACACAAATACAGAGAAGAAAGAATGCAGTAAAAAGTACTAATGTACTAGAAATGAGGAAAAATAATTATTAGTATGCGACAATCTGTGTGTTTTCTACAGTACATTCTTGCTGAAATTTCTGGCATCAAAAGTTTGCCTTGTGAGCTTGATAGCCTGGGCAGTATCCAGCCTTTGAAATTCCTCACTGTCTGTGTATTATAACCCATCTTTTTTCCCTTGGGGAATGGGGAGGATAGTACAGTAAAACTCAACTTCTAGATAATTTTAACCTTCTAGATAATTTTAAATGGTATCCTGTATTAATTTTAAGAACTGCAATTAAATGGCAGTAAGCAATAAACAAAATAAAAATAAGCAAGGATGGCTTTTGGTCCTCTGATCTCTCGTTGTTTACTGATGGGCACCATAGTGAATCCAGAGAAGGATGGTGCACAAAATACTCAGATATTATTTCTTCTCTTTTTTTTGTGTTATATTCTATTCATATTAATAGTCTATTCCTATTTGGGTTACTCTTTAACTAGGGAAAGCAGAGGAAACCAAAGAATCATTCTCCATCTACTATACATGAAATTTCTCTGTTGCGATATCCTGTGGAAAGCTGAAATGTCACTAGTACTCTAGAAAATTCACTTGTTTTTTGACATTAGTAATCACAATCATCTCTATTTGCTATAATGAAGCTGTATTTCACAATTTTACTTCTTGCTTCTGCTGTGTCTTTTCTACACCAACCTCTGTCCTTCATGTAGAGCAAAAAATCCTATCTGATTGCTGCCTATCACCTTTAGAGGCATAAGGATACTCTGCTGAGCGCTCTTGGGGTTTTGTACTTCTCCAAGGATACTGTTTACAGGAAATAGCAATTCTCCTAAAGGGAAAGTGATCGGAAAAAATCTGTTTGGTTTTTTTTTGTTGTTTTTTTTTGTTTGTTTGTTTTTTTCCCCAAAATGTTTGATGAATGAGCTAATGAAAGCAAATACAACCTTACAGTTGTTACACCACTTACTATTTTCTCCCTGGTCTGGAAGGGGGCCTTTCTGTTGAGTTCAGGTGGTTTGGTTGCGAACTGATGGCCCCAGACCCTGGAGGATTCTTAGGAACCAGCCCCCGACATCGGCACTATTGTCCACAATGTCATGAATTTCCTTATTTGTGCTTAAATTTTCAGCTCCTTTTATTAACAGTGTGACAAATGTTGATTGTCTATGTGTGGTAAGTGGTGTAATATGCAATTACTAGCTCAACCAACTGATTGTTATGAAGTTCTTAATTTTTGTAGATTTAAGATGCAGACACAGATGCAGGTAAAAAAAAAAAAAAAAAAGGAGAGAGAGAAATAAAAGCTTTCTGCAATGTTGACAGCCACTAAAAGTATTTTATATATCACAGCCATCTTGCCCAAGGCACAGCAGGAGGCATTGACCCATTATCAATGAGATCATGTGTACAGCATTCAAGCATTCATGATGGGAAATGTCTTTGCTTCCTTCATCCTGCTTTATTTCCTAGTTTCTCCATAAAAATGACAAAAAACTAAAAAAAAACCCACCCCAACCTTCCTGATTTTATAGCTTTTTTTAAAAAAAAATTTTCATTTTTCTTTGTGACTCTGTCCTCTGTGGGAAGTAGCTTATTTTATCTACTTTATTTATCAGACCTTTATGTTAATCCAGGGCTAAGTGGTGCAAGTATCCCAAAAGACAAGTGAGTTGGAACTGTGCTTCTGAGAGTGGATCAGGAGAGGTTCCTTGCAGGAGGCAAGGCATCACCTGGAGGTTGCAGGCACCATTTGTTTCACTCCAGCAAGCCAGGCTGCACTGCTGGCTGCTACTCAGTGATAAGCCCTATTCCTCCCAGCCTTATTAGGTTTTTGTGTACTGCTAGGTCAATTAGCATTTAACTAATGGAAGTATTCTTAGTTCTGCCCTCTGCAGTTCAGTCCTGCTGCCATTAAAATATTTGCTAGGGACAGGGCTGGATCCCAGGACTTGATTCTGCAAAGTGTTGAACATCCTCATTTGCTTCATTGTAACTAAGCTCCCCTCAGAGCAGACCACACAAAAGCAGTCCACTGGAGAGCATTCAGAGCTTTGAAAGAGTTATTTGATCTTTGTGTTCACTAGGCCACAAATGTTAAAATTATGTACCCTCTGCCCATCTGGGCAGATAATTAAATTAGGCAGTGGGAGTCTGAGATGGGAACGGCACTAGACTTACACTGAAGCTTCTGCAGCAATTTGAACCCCAAATCCTTTTAACAATTGCATGTTCTCTGTGTCTGTCCTTAGTGTCAGCTTCAGACTTTCAAGGGCTGTAAATCTGCATGGAAAATACCCCCCTCACCCCCCCGCCAAAAAAAAACCCCAACCCCACAACCCAACAAAACCCAACCCAAACAACAAAAGAACAAATCAACTTGCTTTTCTGTAATACATTTGAAGTAATAGTTTAATGTATATCTAATTGTTGCATATTAGCCTTGAAGAAAATATAGCAATTCAGAATTGGAGTTTTGCTGTGTGTTCCCAAACATGGCACTATTTAGCCTTTCATTTAGACAATGAGGAGTTTAAAATAACTTATACTTTTTATAACAACTCATTTCACTCTACATTATTCCATCCTTATTCATACTGCCCATAAAGTCTTGCTCCTTGAACAACAGCCCTATTTCATTTGAATAGGTCAGGTCATCAAATAAAGTGTAAGGTGCTAAGCAAAGAGGATCAGAAACTGGCTCTGTGGGTAACTGATTTTCTATCAGCCAAATAATTAAATAGCTAAAATGTTTACCCTGAAAAAACACGCATATACAGTGCAATCCAAATTACTCTCCATCTCCAGCCGTCCACCACCCTCTACTTCTCCCCTAATCAGACCCCAAGTACTGCAGTGTCCAAACAAGGTTGGTCCCTGCCCAGATGTCCCTGCAGTTCACAGCACACGAGCACAGGCTGCCACTGATATCAGTTTCTGATGAAATGTGGGGGTGGGCTGGGCTGTAACCTCTGGTTGCTGCCTGGGGCTAGAGATTGACCCTTCCCACCACTTTTGTTTGCCTTCTGTACAGCCCACAACACCCCTGGATTTGAGTTTTGATTTTGGTCCCATTCAATAAAGCAATGGTTTTCCTTGAGAAGGATATATCTTCTAATAACCTGAAAATTCTAATCAAAATCAGAAGTGGTCTGCAAGTGGATATAAGTAAATCCTCCAAACACTACAAATTGACCAACCTTGTCCATTTCTTGTTGGTTTTAAAAGAAACTCTTGAAAATTCAGTCTCATCTGTTTTTTGGTTGTATGGGTACTTATTGTATATAAAATTGGGTGTCCCTTTGGAATTCTGCAGTATACACTTTTAATTTTCCAATTGATTTGCACTACAATTTTTAAAAATAATATTTTTACCATCAGTGTTTTGTGTGATCACATTAGCGACATTGGCTGCATCTGCTGGCAGTTTTACAAAATGCTCACCATTTGTACAGTTAAAGTATTTTCCCGTGGAACCCATCTTATGTGTGTTTGGAGCACTGCATATGTTCAGTGGCACTTGTAAAGCGGATTGTATTCCTGACTGGTCTATGAGACATCCAAGGTGCTTCTTTATCAATGTTGAATAAGGGACACTTGGGCAATGGCACATCCACCACACTCTGACCACTGATAGCCAATGAAAGTAGCACTGCTATTCTGTCCTTCTCCATGCAGCAGATTCTGCTAGCTGTCTCTTGAGCTAGTTGCTTTACTGGTGCTGACAGGGCAGTGCTCCTGACTGCAAGCACCTGAAGAATCTGAATCATTGCATGAGAGTACAGGATCTTTCTGGTGCCTAGGTCTGAGGAGTGGGATGTTTCATGTGTTCCTTGGGTTGACTGATAGTGTCTGAAACATGTCTCTTCCTCCTCATACCCGTGTCTCCTTGCATGGACTGGGATGTGGGACTGCCAGGGCTTGCCTCATGGTGCTGACTGAACCATAAAAGACATTGTGCTGTAAGAAAATAAGAAATAGGCCTAAAGATATGAAGTTTCACCAGAGTACTCATTAAGTGGGTCATATATCAAACACAATAACCATAGAATTATAGAATGTTATGAGTTGGAAGGGACCCACAAGGATCATTGAGTCCAACTCTTGCCCTAGCATAGAACAACCGCAAGATTCAGACCATGTGTCTGAGGGTGCTGTCCAAATGCTTCTTGAATATTGTCAGGCTTGGTGCTATGACTGCCTCCCTGGGGAGCCTGGTCCAGTGCTCCACCATCTTCTGGGTGAAGAACCTTTTCCTAAGGTCCCACCACTGGCTATTCTTTTGCTGTGATAAAAGACTGGCTTTTAGTTCCTCGGATAAACTGCATATCAGAAGCTGGACAGGTGGGAGAGGGTGAGGGGACAGAAATGACCTTATCTGAATTCTTTATTTAATATCTAAAGCTTGAAATCTCACTTTTCAAAGAGAAATGACTGTGGTGAGATCTTTGTTAGGGTCTGCAATCATAGCAAACAAGTGCTGAAAACTGCACAGACACAGAAAAATCTTAATTTCAAAGTGGACTAGACTGAAAATAAAGCAGTCAAGCAGAGCTTTGGAACTACTTACTGTTGCAGGAATAAAAGTGGTCACTAGCAATGTACTGTTGTAGCCTTATGAGAACAGACCTGGCATTCTCTCATTGCCTGTTTGTTATTCACTTGGTTAGCAATTTAATTACAGATCTAACTTTATGTGTCCAACAGACAAGCCAAATCATTTAGTAATTTGAGACCAGAATGTAGACTTGTAATGAGCTTAAATATATAATAAAAAATGAAGAGAATTCATGTAACTTTTTTTTTTTATGACTCAAATTGTTTCTACTCTTTTTATCTCCAAATTCCTGGCTTGCACTCAGAAAAGGGTCATAGGTTGTTGGAAGGATACGTAAAAACAGTGCCAAGTTATAGTCAGATATGCTAAATGCATAACCACCTTGTGGCAATATAAACCCTGTTCTTTTGATTTTGCTTCAAAAGTTTTGATCTGCATAAAAAAACCTCCAAAGGGAAGCTACAAATGCTCACAAGACACGGTTAATCAACCCTGCAATTATCTGATGCCCAGTTAAGCGTTACCCATCAAACTATTGACTTCCTGCAGAGTCACTGAAGACCACCATAATTTAAGGCTGAAAGTTGAAGTTAATCTTTACTTTCAGCTTTTTTTCTACTCTTTCAGGAAACATTATTTTAAGCCTGAAGCTCAGACTTTCTTACAGAAAGGTATGTTTTTGATGTAGGTGTGGATTTAAAGCAAAAGAAAAATTAATTCTTCTGTTTTTCTCTTTGCTTGAAGTTGGGGGAAAAAGTCAGCTCTTGAAATATGGTCACATAATATCAACCTGATCATATAATATCAACCAGCAAAAAGTATTTCTTAGATTAAACTAAATATATAAATTAAGCTTATGTCTCAGATTTTTTTCTATATTATCTGATACCAAAAACTTTTTCTCCGAATCATTTTAGAAAGAGGTCCTGAATTGTTGAGTTTATTTATCTCACTTGTCTTTCCTTCTGCCTGAGGAAAAGAGTTTTAAAAAAATCCTGGCCAAATAGCAAAGTTAATACTTTCAAGGATCTCTCACAAGTTTGACAAATGTAATAACTGCTCTGCTACAGAATACAGCGGATGCGAGAAGTTTCAGAAGCCAGCACTTAAGGGGGTATCAGCAGAAAATAAGAGATAAAAGGCAGTGTTGCTGAATGGAGATTGTGCATTCCTGTGGCTAGGGAAAAAGTCTATGTGCTGGCTATTTGAAATGAGTTCTTCACTGTCACTTGCAGATGAGGCAAATGTGGCATTTTTTCTACCTTATTTTAAACCTAGGACTCTGTGTGGATTAAACACTGTACCAGAGATGTACATTTGACCATTACTGAGCTGCCATGTGCGATTTCTTTTTGGTTAAGTTTGATGTTTCTCATCTATCCTTTCTCTTTCTCATCTATCCTTTCTTTCATCTCTGTAAGAAACTGTTGTGTCTTTCTTCTTGATCCCTACCACTCTTAATCTTTGGTTTTTCTTCTATGTTGCCACAGATACCAAGTAAGAAATGATGGGAAGAAAACCGCTGTAGAAATGTGTCTAAAGTCTTTTTCCAATGTAATGTAGGTATCTGATGTGAGTGTCCTTCCCCTCTGCCTAGCCCAGGAAGGACTAATTGTTTATCTTTATTTTTCTTTTGACTTATTTTTTCATCCCTAAATGGCAAGTGGCTGTAGTTCATTACATGCAGTTTCTGGAGTTTGGAAGTAGAGAGATTTTCTAGAAACAAGGTCTTCTGTTGATCTTTGCATTGATCTCTACATTATCCTTTGTTTTTCTCATTTACAAGTTCTTGTTTCCATGCTGTGGCTTCATGTTTACCTGAATATGGCTGGGACTAGGGGAGAAAGAAAATACTTTTCTCACTCATCTGAGCTATTTCTGACTTCTATTTTCAGCATCTTTCTGGAGCTGATTTTCAGGGGTAGGTTGACATTACTGCTTTGATGTGTGCTACTTGGCTTTTTTTGGTCCATGAGAAACAATTATATTTTCTTTAAATTATTTTCAATTATTTAATATGCCTTTCTCTTATGGTCAGCTATATATCATATCTTATCACTTTAAGACACTTAAGAGTTGGAGCAAAGACCTCTTTTCCATTCCTTAAGAGTAATCCAATAACAGAAAACAGGACAACAAATAAAAGCAGTGAGAGAAGGATTTGGCCTGCTATAAAGCACTAAGGTATATTGCCCAGTGATCTGTGCAGTGTTTCTTGGAGAGTATTTAACATATAGTTTAATCTTGTTATAAATTAGTTTACATGTATCTTTATGTGCAAAAATTTTTTAAAAAAGTCTAGTAGATCTCACAGAATGGGGCACCTTGACAGCAATAACAAAAATACTAGAATAATGTGTTTTCTGATTTTGTTGTGTAGTTTGGTTTATTACAGCTACAGTTAACTTAAATCAATGTAACTCACTGAAGTCATTAGGTCTATACTGATTTTCTTGGTGTGATTCATCGCCAACTGCCTGCCACACAACAACTCCAGCACTGTTATTCAAGCACAGACGGTGCTGTGCACAACTGGAGGAGAAGCTGCTTACTTCTTTCCAATCCCTGTTCCAATTCACAGATTTGTCTGAGAGGCAGGAGAGGGAACAGCCATCTTAAAGTCTTGCTCTAGGGAAGGCAGCTGCAGTCCTAAGGTGTCTACAGTCCATCAGCAATTATATGGTTCCCATGAGATGTGGCAAGGCTTATTGACCTTGCCAATTTAGTGTGGCTGTCCTCATCTGATGAACCTGGTGGGCCGGCTGCTCATTGCATCTGGTTTTCAAAAAGGAAATGGAGTTTGAAACTGACGGCTTGTGATGAATTACCGTGGACTAATGCTGCACTGAGTTACAGTCACTGTTGTGGGTTAGAATTTCTTGAGATGACGACAGATAAATGTTGATGTTTTTCTCACTTTCTTTCCTAGTACTGGTATAAATAGCACAATGGAAAAAAAAAAAAAAAGAAAGAAAAAAGTATTGGCTCCTCCCACACCTATGCACCCTGCAGCATTACAGGGTAGACAAAGGATGCCCTGGGCAGTTCCAGTGGAGAGTAAATGAGCTCCTCACAGAAATTATTTTGAGTTATTATGAGAACCTCTTGTGTCCTTTAAGAAGCACAATAAATATTTTATAAATTATAGTGTAGCAGTTGTTTTGGTGGCCAGCTGGTGCACTGGAAGATGCTTGCTGGTATTCACTGAAATGGCAACTAGGAAAAGAGGCTTTGTCCAGGGATTTCAGACTTGGAGCATCCTTTGGCTCTGCCTTGGAATGTACCTAGTCCAAGATTCAGAGACTAAGATAGGAAGGACTATTAAAATAAACAAAAAGCACCTCTGAGTTACTACTATAATGTCATAAATCAGTAAACAGGCTGTTTTCAGTCTTAGCATCTGATTCATTCAGTATACAACGGTTACTGCATACAGAGAAAGAATGCACATACTTACTCAAGGTATTAATCATCCTGTGTTGGAAGGCTAAACCAAAACATTAATGTGTAGTATGGACCTAGCAGCTGAAAGGCATATTTTTATGCTGGAGAAACAGATTTCCAGTGTGTAAAATGCGAGATAACTCGATGTTGACAAGTGGCTTCATGAAGGCATGAGGTAGGGAAGTGAACCTGAAATTACCTTGCTGTTCCATGAAAAGAATGTGGTTTTCATTAGATGTCCTTTTAGAGACAGGAACTTATGCCTGTCTACTTTTTCCTTAACATACATCTCCTCTAAACCAGAACTTCTTTATGCTCTTTTGCCATTAACTTGTGAACAGTATAATAATGTGCTTATGTATGTTCAAACCTGTAGCATCATCAGAATAATACCTTGTTTTAAAAGCATGAAGAATCCACACTGCACAGTTACCAATGGAAAGACAAAATGATTATAAGCCTGCTGAAGAAGTGTACTCAACCTTATGAAAAAAAATGATGTGCAAGTTACAACCAGGCATTTTTCTCCTAAAGTTCTGATCTCCTAGCTGAATCCAAAGTATCAATCTAATCTGGAGAGATGTATCATGCTATTTATATCCTTTTGATAAACCACCAAAATAACCTTTGAAAATCAGATGGCTTATGCCTTTAACAGCCTTCTGAGACGTTCCCTAAAAATAGTTTACAAAGCAACAGACTCAAATTGTTAGGGAATTGCACTCAAATGCATTAGACAGTCTATTCCTGTGGCACTTAAGTCAGACAAAGTAATAAATATAAAATGGTAATTTTTCTCCATGAGCTGTGCTTGCTGCTCCCACATGATTTCGTTCCCACTCTGGAGTAATATAACACTGCCTGCTCAAACAATCTCCTGGATTCATAGAATAAGGCAGCATGTGGCTGCTACTTTGTCAAGTGTGCTCAGAAAAGTTGACGATTACAATTAATATCCTTTTGCTTAAGAGCATCCCATCATGATTTCCATACCACAAGTGTAACCGAATTTTTTTAAATTGTAAGGAAATTTTGACCAAACAATGGATTAGAAGAATATACTGGTGTATTAAAGAAAAAGTTAAAGCATTGGCAAAATAGGGTAAATTTGCATTTTGGTCCTTAGCTATATATTTTTGGTCTGGTCACTAAAGAAATGGGAGTAATAAGCAGAGTATATTATTGTAGGTAGACATTCAATAATGCTTTATAGTTCATTTAGCTTCTTTTTTTGTCTGATGAATTAATCAACCACCTCTCCCCAGTAACTGTCAACCATGAGAATTTCTGTTATTTCTGGGATCTGTTCTATATTATCTAAATTCTGTGGGCTTCACTCTACTTGCAGGAGGTTAATCTGCCCCATTCAGGTTTTTCTTGCTCAGGGAGACTTTGGCTTTGACCTGAAGGTGGCCACAGGCACCTGCTGGAACCATACTCCCCCTGTGTTGAACGAATCATCTGTGCAGGCAGCTGGTACGTTGTCAGAGCTGGTGTTTTGTTTTTAGTGACAGTTTTTATTTTAAGAAACAATTCCTGAACTCTTGAGAATTGCTTTCAGCAGTCATCTCACGGGTTAATTATCAGCCTATTTCAGGGTATCTGGTGATATTTGCCAGTATGTGTAAAGTGCCTATGTTAGCAGGTTAATTTTTCTTCCAGGAGTAATCATTTTCCAATCCTTTGAAGTCCGAGGGGACTGCAGGTAATTATTTTCTCTTAAGGTGCTTAACAGACATCTTGGTATCTCAGCCATCATTATATGCTCTTTT
>NW_010325586.1:0-6456 GCF_000700745.2 Antrostomus carolinensis | reverse complement strand
TGCTGAAATACATCATAGAAGCCCCATAGCCAGCACCTCATGGGAAATGCAATCCAGTTGGGAAGACAGTATAAGCATAGGAAGTAGAGTACATATGTTATTCCACAGGGGTAGTTTAAGCATACATAGTGAAGGGTTGAAAATGAAACATTCTGATCCTAGATGAAAACAAAGAAGAAATACAGGAAAGTGCTTGGGGACAGTACCTCTGGGTTTTGATCACCTGTAGTATTAAACTGAACGTCTTATCCCAGTGTCTTTTCCATACATGGATTTTGGTTTTTAATTTGTTTGCATGTTCTATGTTTGCTTAGTCTGAAAATTTACTTTGCAAGGATTCTGGCTTTTCACTTGTTCCCAAATGTAGAAAAAAATCCAAAACACTGTGAGGCTGTCAAGTGTAACCAGGTATTCTTCCATGCTTAAGAGCTGCCTTGTACAGTGGAGCATCCTCCAAAAACCTGTCCTATGAATTGAATAGCTGAATAGTAAGATACTTGATCTACTCCATCTCCTTGCTCGGAACCGAGCATAGTTTCAAGATTCACACAATTGTGTTTAATTTGATCACCCAAATTAGAATCCTGGTTTATGTTTGGTGGTAGATTTAATCATAACTCAAAGTGTGGTTACTGTCAACAGCAGCCTACACCATGTCTTCAAGAAGCTACTGGAAGCAGTAGAGGCTAAACAGTGGGTGTGTTAGCTCATGTGCCATTCCCTTTCTCAGCTCAGCACATTGGCACAGGTTGTGGTTAATTCAACAGCCTGAAAATTTCATCAGGGCATGAACTAGATGTATGTGCTGTTTGTCCATCTCTGTTCAAGGATGTTAACCTGGTTTTTCAGTATGCAGACTTAGAGTGTAAGTACTTCATCCAACCCACGAATTGAATATTACTCATAAGATTTTTTTTTTTTTATTTTTTTTTTTTTTTTTCCCCTGCCTGGGCCAAAGACATGTCACCTTCCAAAGGCAGCTGAGATGATTAGATAAATTCAGATATTAGGTAGTATGGTTTTGTGTGCTTTTTTTTTTTTTTTTTTTGTCTGATTGGTTTTTCAATCATTTTGATTCCATTGCAGATTACAATGACTGAATCTTGTTGATCTTATGACATCATTAGGTGCATCAGCAAGATAAGTTAGCATGCTGCTAACAGAGGGTAAACCACTTCTGGTTCCTAAATTAGCTCATTTAACACAGGCTCAGGTATCTCTGCATCCTATGATGTACTTCTGTCCTCAGCCTATATGCAGTGCATGGGTTATTTCCACTAGAGTAGCTGGGAGAGGTGAGTTTAAAAAATAACCCATTGCATTGTGATTCTTAATGGAATATCTCATAACTGAACCACTGGTACAGTTTGTACTGCCTTCTGGAAAGAAGGGTTCCCAAAGTGCTTGTTGGGGAAGCCCACTGCTGCTTAGAAGAGCATCAAATTTACACTTTGTCACCGGGTACTTGGCATCCCTTGGGGAGTTCCTGTAAAGCCCTTAGGCATTGCCTCCATTGCTAAAATATATTTGCTTCTTCACTCTGCAGAAAACTTTCTGTCAGTGTGCTCAGAGCAGGGGATGCACCAAACAACTGCAGTGTTATTTCCTTGTTTTCACAAAGGTATAATCTCAAAGGGTCTCTGCATCACCTCGGAGGAACACCTTGAGCCAACTGGCTTACAGGATACTTGTTAAAGACCTCCCTTTCTTCCTTAGGATGATGTTCCAGGTTGTTTTCTGTTTCTGTCACATCTTATCTTCCTACCCAAATCAGTATAGTCAAAGTGCCTGCAGGTTTTATATGCCACAAATTGTTTATCTTTTTTTGTCCAAAAAAATTTTTACTCTGGGCATCAAGTGCTGTTTTTTGCCTTTTGTCTATCATATATGTGTGCCTGAGGGTTGCTGAGGTGATAATAGTCCATTCTGAGGAGCTCTTCAAGCTTTTTACCTGCCTTGTCACTTGGAGCTTCTGCTTTTCTTTGCTGACTGGGCAAATATGGAATAACCTAAAAGGTCTCTCCTCAGTTTGTTTTGGTTGTAATTTTTCCATGGGGTTCTGAATTAATGTTTGTTGTACGTTTTTACACCTTTATGATTTTGATGAATGCTACATGGTTAGTAATAAAACATCTGTTGCGTTAAAACGTATATAGAAAAACAAGCCACAGGTTTTCAAGTTTCATTACTCTCTTTCTTCATGAATCCACAGGAAAGTTGATTAGAAATGAGAAATAAATGTCTGTTAAACCCTAAAGCATAGTCATCCACAAAATGTGGTGGCCTTGATTCACTGATGGTTAATTTTTAATTGTGTGCATTGACCTCAAACCTCTGTGGAATTTGCCTTGAGTGACTGAGCTTTTCGCATGGCATGCAATTTACTGATTTTCTTGGTTTCCTACAGTTGTCTACTGGCAAAGCTATGCCCCTAAGGTACTCCCTGGAACCAAGTTTAAATTATAATATAATATCCCTCATTAAGGAGGTGCCTGTGATTGGGCTGCTCAAAAAAGCAGATATGGGTTTGTTTTCATCAGTTCCTATGCAGACATGAATGAAACCATGTCTCTGGTCATTCCCCATGTGTGTATGCCTGCTTGCATATTTCTGAGAACAGTAGCTGTGACAGAACTGCCTCCATGCCACCTGACAAACCCCAGGGAGGGTCAGTGCAGCCTTCCTACAAGGGAGGTGTGAACTTTACATCTGCCTGATCACCTGTGCACACTGTGAGCATAAGGGCATGTGCCAATCCAGTTGTGTATTAACAAAACCAACTCATTTTCCTTGCATTACAAAACTGATTTACCTTTAGAGGGTGCTTGGAAATCCCCTAGGCAACTTTTCAGAAAAGAAAAGGGACATAAATAAAGGCTTTCAAAGGTATTTTTACTTGGAATCCATAAAGTCCTTAATTTTCAAGGAATCAGACGGGCAATCACTTTCTGTCTCCTGGGGAATTCTGGAAAGTTGAACTAAAAAATTTCCTCTTCTTTTTTTTTAAAGTTCTGAGGACATTTACAAATTACTTGTTTTGGAGATATATGTATTTCTAAGTGATCGCTTCTAAAGCTGACACAATTGACCTGACAACTGATAGAAAACTCTTTCAAAAATATGATGCTGCTTCTCAGCCATGCAAACAATAATGTTCCAGCAGCTAATGTACCCCAATGATTCTGCTGACCACTGCAAGACCTGGATGCACTATGCTCTACTTGCCTGGTTTTCTCTGTCATTGGAGTGCTAAGAGGGATGTGGCTTATGTCAGAATTTTTTTTTGTGGAGACATTCCCAATCCTATTTGCTCTAGAGTCCGGTAACACCTGTAAAGCTTATGTTGTGCATAACACTCCATGTCATTTGACTCATTAAGTTAAAGACACAGCTTCTTTAGTAACCTGTCAGTTTTGAGAAACTTGTGTAATCCCTGTGGCATGTGACATCATTTCAGTAAAAATGCTGGGTTTCTAGAAGGCCATTGCCTGTGGGGAACAGCTGAAGTGCCAAGATGCCATGTCTGATCCGGCACTTGTAGCTTGGTTCACTAACTCGTTTTTTAAAGGCTTGGATGTTCAAGTGATCAAGAGCAAAACATAGGTAATATCAAGTAATTAAAAAACAAAAATCAGACAAAACCACCCAAATCTCTCTATGCATTAAGATTTTTTATTGGCCTGCTTTGCTAACTTTGATTTTAAATTCTGCTGTTTGTTCCCAGAGATAGCAGATACCATCTGTACTGATGGAAGAGATGTTTTCAGCAGTATTGCCCTAAGGATGCTCTCTGTGCATCCTAGCAAGTCCATAAAGAGTGTATTAAAAACTTTTTGGTATTCACTGAATTTTACCTGATGAGTTTTTTGGTTTTTTTTAAAAAAAGCTTCTACTAAATCCCTTGTCTTCACCATTGTCACCAGTTCCTTTGTCAAAGAGATGATTTAGAATGGTACTGTAAGCATTGTGCATTCCAAGTTAAAAGCATATTGGTCATGCACAATACACAATTTTCAATTATTCCTAAATTCATTAATATCAATGGATAACAACACACATTATGGCACTTCTATTCAGAGAGGGCAAAGTCAGAATTAACTTACTGTACTGTTTTGTAGCTGTGCTTTACAGCTCAGCTAGATATGAGCTTGGTGCCAAGTCCTTTGTCCGGTTAATATAATTGGTTTGCTTCACAGTAATTCACTGCATTTGCTTTGCTTCATTATAACCTTTGTGCTCTGCAAATAGTCAGAGTCCATAGGGAAATGAAGCCATAGGAACACCTGTAAAGCTACACTCTGCTACTGAGTCTATCTTCTGCCATCTTTCTACTTTCTTTAAACTAGGGTTTAATTCCAACCTTGGTTAAGGTTTGCAGATTTTATCTTGGATCCCTGCACTTGGATGTGAATGGGTTGTGGATCTATTTGACAATCAATATGCATCATGCCACGTTGCACTTCAAACTAGACTTTCAAAGATGTGTGAAGGAGCAGCTTGACACGTTTCCTTGACAATGAATTTGTACATAGAACCTGCCAACAGACTTCTATTAAGTTTTTACTATTAAGAAAAGCCTGAAATGGATCTTCTGTAAATTCCAGTATATTAATTCATCTTAAAACTTCTATTTTTTTTTCCCTAACCTCTCCAACCTGTGCTTGCTGGTCTTGTTTTTTGTCTCAATTTTCTGTCCTGTTTGTGGTCAAATGGGAAAAAATTGCAGAATCTAGTTCCTCATGATCACTTTTGTTCAGACACTGTCCCCTGCTCCTTAGTTTTGTTATATGGTCCCTGGGTTTCTATATGTGCCATGAGAATGCTAGTACGAATATCAATACCTGGGAGAATGACCTTCTGAAATGTAAATCAATTGCATAGACACAAAACTTCCCTGCTCAAAAATGGGAGAGTGTGAATAGGTACATTCCTCCTTCCTCCCCTCATTGTAGAGCTTTCTGTCATAATACTCTCCCCAGGAAAGGTGACTATGCATGGGCTCCCATCAGTATTATACCATGGGAAAATGCATTTAACAGCAAGCATTAAAATAAGCAGTGTTTGAAGGAACTGTGGCTCTATGCAGTGCTTACACTGTCTAAATCACTTTTACCTGTTGAAAGTATAATTTGTTAGTGGCTTACTCACTTGTTTCCTTTTTAACAGGATTTTCACAATCATAATGAAAGGAAAAGTTGCAGGAAAGCATGCAAATATTAAGATGACTTTTTCTATGCTGTTTGGAACCCCACTGTTGATCTGCTATCATTCAGTGGGAAAGAAGAAGCTTTTTTGTACAGGTTATTGCAAGGCTGTCATTTGCTAGTTTGTGGGAGTTTTTTTGTCCTCCTTGGGGGCTCTGAGATTTGTCTCAGAGTGAATTGTCAGGTGATACGTGGTGCTAAACACTGAGGCACATGCTCTGTAAAGAAGCTCATACCACTCACAGTGTTCTAAGTACAGGCTGTGTTTTTAAGAGAAGGCAACTATTTAAGGTGGGCCATAAAACTGCCATGAATTATAAATCTCAGGAATTAGTACTGTAGAACATTTAATCTCCAGAGAGCCAGTGATATCTGTAATGAGCATAGCCATATTCTATAAGCGACTGCATACAAAATTATCTGTGGGACGAGAAGTCACTCATAGCACGGTTCGGGTAACAATTTACTTTGTAAAGACCACCAAATTTCGCCTGAGTTCTTATACAAACAGAATAAATAACCTAATTGGATTTTAGATTAGAATGTAACCAGATGTGGGCTTGCAGATAACTAAATTTGTAAACTCCAGCCCAGCCAGATACACCTAGACTGCACCTTTTAGAGTCAAATATGACTGTCTCAGTATCTGTCAATTCCAATAACCTTGTTTTACTGGCACAGTTGTCATTTCCTCTGTCATCATGCTGTATGGCGTGAGCAGCCAGAGGGAGAAAGAAATTGCTGCATTTCATTGAAGCTTACTGTTCATCCCTTCTTTAGTCTAAACCAGGTGTTTTACAGTGTAAAAAACATGATGCCTCACTCAAAGTACTTCACAGTACTTTTTTATTTTGACTGGCTTGTAGGACAGCTGTAATGATGAGTGGGCTTTAAATGTGAATCCACAAAAATCCTGGGCAAATAAACTGACAGCAATGATTGTGTACAAAAATGTAATATAGATTATGAAATGTCTCAGCTCTAGAAAACTTCTTTCAGTCAGGTTACTGCTGCATTCTTGGTTTTCAATGTTTTTTTTCTCCATTTCCTGGCCTGTTGTCAATATGTCAGAAATCAAGCAAGTGCATCTTGGCAGGTTCTTTTTTGTCTGGATTGTTCTTGTATTTCTCTTTAAATATATTATCATCACATTGTGAATGAGCTGACATTATAAAACAACCCTGATGTTCCTTTTTCTGATAACCCTGGCAGAAAGGCTGATCATTCAGATTGCTCTTGTACTCAAGAAAAC
>NW_010325585.1:0-4174 GCF_000700745.2 Antrostomus carolinensis | reverse complement strand
AGCACACGGGGACAGTCTGCTCCTGAGCCTCAGTGAGGTGCTAACCTTTGGCCACCAGAATTGCTCAGCAAAGTGAGAATACCACCATCCAAAAGGTACGTCATCCATTTTTAATAGCAAATGAGACAAAAGCATTTTGTGATCCAAGGCAGTGAGAGGCTTAATACCATCAGCACAGGTCTTAATCCATCTTCAGGAGGAGATACGAGTTTGTCCCTATTTCATTCACCGCTCAGCAAAAAAACCGATGTGGGACAGGCAGCACAGTGGCCAAAAGACAGTATGCTGACTGTCCCCTACAGCCTCAAAACTGAAATGGAGAAACACTAGGTAACATCTGGCAATGAGAAGAGTATTGGATAATAATTAGAAATAGATTCTCAATAATCAGTAAGGAAACCGTGTGCTTCTTTAAGTCGAGTTTACTACCATCACTATGGGACCCAACACTTGCCCATACACTTCCAGAAGTAAAAATGAGACAAGTCTCAAGCATAAGAATGCATTAGAAGTGCTCCCAAAACTTCTATTATTCCAGTGAAAAATGCTGGTAATGAGGATGTGACCCTCTTTGTACTTCTCCTCCCCTGCAAACAAACAGTTCTGACAGAATTGAGTAGCATCACTCACCAAGAGGCAGTTTTCCTGCAGTGAAGGATATTCAAACAATTTGGATGAGCAATGCTGGTCTGGACTTACTTAACCTGTCCAGCAAAATCAAATCTGCTGATTATGATTATGCAGATGCCATGGTAAAAGCAGAAACTTCCCCATTTCTTAAGCTTGAGAAGTCTGTCCTGATGACTCCAGAATTAGATTTAGCCTGGAGCTTTCTATGAAATCAACTTCTCACCTGAAAATAGCCTACACAAGCACAAGTCTACTTTGTAAAATTAAGAGGGGCACTGGAAAGATGCTTAGATCAATCATAATTGTAGTTTTCAGGGATAAATAGTCCTTAGATTCACTAAGGGCCTTAAATCAGGTCCTTAAAACTCACTACCATGTCAAATGATCTCATCTGAACTTCAACAGTGGTAAGTAAAATAAAGGTCATTTTCTTCCACTTGACAAAACTGTCTACATCTCTTGTAGACCAATAAACTGCCCTTCATTCTAGATTTGATTTGCCCTGACCTATTAATGTGACACGTTTATAGCAGTTGGACAAATACTGTCACCCACACTAGCCTCCTGTGGTCCTCCAGAGATCATTCCTTTTTCTCTTAACAAAGGCACACAAGACAGCCACTGTAGAATCAAGAATATTGCCTGAGTACTAATAGTCCTCTTAATATGTTTATCAAACAAACCAACATCCCAGAGGAAGGAGGAAAAAGTATTTGGCTCCTGCTTTCCTAGACAGAAGAAACAAAAGAAAATCAGAACAAAACCAAAACAAAATGAATCATAAATTCCCCACTGCCAATGCTGTTAGTTTGACATGGCAGATCAGACAGAAGAATTGTACTCAGAAAACACTTAATGCCGCAAAGCAGCTGTAAGCTGCATGTGAACCCATGTACGTGTGGAACCCTTCTGACTTCAGTGGGGGTTAGTTAAGGGATGGGGCAAAGGAATCCATCTGCTTTCTGTGACCAGGACCTAAATCAGTGGTAGAAAACCTGTGGCATGGAGGTTAGGGTATGGCCACAGTTCCATATCACATAGTCTGATCTACTCTCTTCTCTGAAATTCTACCCCAAATAAAAACTCCACCAACTTTTACAGATCTATGATGGTTTACTTCAGCTGAAAGAGTCCTTCGAATTAAGTTTAAGATTCAGTTATTATTTTATCCATATAAAAATTATCACTACTATGCTCAAAGAACAAAGCATTTAGCAAAAAAAAGGCCAACCAGCAACATCTGACTACTAATTCAACAACGACACAGAAAGACGATATTGCTACATATTAAGAGGTTTTAATTATATTCTCATTTTTCTATGTTTGTACATCAAAGAATCATTTCAAGTTTAAAATTTAAGAAGCAATATTTGTATGTACTTCCAAGACAACAGAACGTGAATATGCAGTTTGCCAAGCAACAGCCAACCTGGGAATGCACCACACAAACTAGTTGAAGGCGAAGTGTGAACTTGCCAATGCTTTTGAGCACATTTTTACTATCATCACAAGGAGTCACAGCACATCTGTTAAATATGTAAGAGGCTTCTAATTGTACTCTGATAGATTCACACATCTGTATACTCAAAGACTATATAAAATGAAGTATGGATCACACGTTGCACAAAAAAAAAAAATCATCATATGTAGGCATTGGTGATCCTCTTTCAGAAAAAAAGATAAGCAAGTTTTTTGTTTACTAAGCTCCCCAAGTCTTTTTTCTGTCACAATTTTGGGTGTTGAAATTATATGCTGGAAGATACGTTGGTACAAAGAATTAAGCACAAGTAATCTGAACACCAAACAAGCAAAAAGGAGTGAGCTCTTGCAAATACTACCTGTTCTGTTTTGTCCACATACAGGAGAAAATCAGGGATAAGGATTCTTGTTTCCCTGTGCCCTTGGACAGTTTTGTGGGGCTGGTCATGGTCTAGTTATAATATAAAAACACAGAAGCAGGAAAAAGAACTGAAGATGTTTGGAATATTATCCGTAGACACACACATACACTATTACAAAGATATATTTCCATTAAGAGTTTTGTAAGAAATAACCTGAAAATTAGCAGGGCTTAGGCTACACCTTTTTTTCCTCCTGTAAGATTAGGTGTCCCTATGCCCATGGAACATTATATTTTCTTTTACATACCGTAGTTTGCAGAAGTTGTTGGACAGTCAGTAATTTGTATAGGTTGAAATATGGTGAATTTTCAGGATGCAGATATAAAAGCTGGAACTAAGAGATGAGACACTTCAGCATTCTGTCGGTGCTTTATAAAAACTTACTAAAATACCAAAATCTATCCTCTTTTATTTCACGCCTTCCCTCATTAGGAGCTCCTGGCATCTAATATAGAAGCATGTTAGCTCCTTTTGTTTCACGTGAGATAACTAAATCAGGAGGTATTCTGAAGAGTGAGTAATGTCCAAGTTTGTTTCCAAATACTGCATTATGCACAGTCATTTTTGTTTATTTGTTTATAAAGCAGACCCATGACTTTCTGAGACTATGATGAGTAGTTTATCGCTTATATAAAGCAGGAGCTTCCACAGCTGTTTACAGATGAATCTGCAAAGCCATGAATACCTAAAATCACACTGAAGACAGTGGGTATTCACAAGTCAGAATATATACAAAATGAGTGAGGGTTTCCAGCAATTAAGTGTCTTGCAGCTTCCAACCCTTATACATTATTACGCAGAAGACAAGGATAATTTTTGTGGAAACATGCCAACTTCCTGTTTTTTAAATGTAAGATTTATGATGTAATACACATTGAAAGGTATCAGAATAATGCTTGAAGCCTTCACAACCATGCATTCCTCTGTAGGAAACGAGGTAACCTTTGGGTCTTTTTGGCAGTGATCTCCAATGGGCCTGTTTTCAATGATACAGAGTTGCATCCCTTGCCCAGGATGGCAGACAGCAAATACTGTCTTTGTGGAGTGTTAGATCTCCATTCTTGATCATCTGTCCTTTCCCATGTTTCTCTCAGGTAACTGTTCACATTGTTTCTCCTCTTTTTATTTTTCTTAGTACTGATTTGTTAGGTTTGGGGGGGCGGGGGAAGGGGCCACCTTGTGATAAGCTTCAAAGCTCCCCTGGCTCCAAGGCACAATCACCCAGCCCAGGCTGAGCCAATGAGCACTAGAAAAATGCCTCTGTGAATCCATATTTGTGAGGGGAAGGACTGTCCTGGAAAGAAGAAGGTGGAGAGAACCTGGAGGAGAGGCCATTGACCTGAACAAAAGACAAAAATTGGCCTAAACAAAGAGAGAGCTTTGTTGCCAGGAGGGAGAGGACAGAGAACCTCAGACACCCAGTTCAACCGCATGGAGTAGGAGAAGGTAAATGAGGTTCTTGCAGCCCATGGAGGTTCAACGGTGGAACAGAGACCCACATATAGACCATGGAGGACTCCACGCTGGAGCAGAGAAGCTGAGCCTCAGGGCAAGTGTGACTGAAGTTGAGACCCTGACAGTCGCTCACTGTCAGAGCCGGGGTGGTGAGGAAGTGCGCTGGACCGGAGGCCCGTCTGCAGCCC
>NW_010325584.1:0-36521 GCF_000700745.2 Antrostomus carolinensis | reverse complement strand
CCCTCAGTGAGTGTCCTTCAGTGACTGACCCTCATCAAGGATCCCTCAGTGACGGTCCCTTAGTGACTGTCCCTCAGCGATGGTCCCTCCTTGAGCGTCTCTCAGCAACTGTCCCTCAGCGATTGTCCCTCAGTGATGGTCCCCTCGTGAGGTGGGCTCTGCTCTGACACGCCACTGAGGGACAGGGAGACACAGGGAAGCTGGAGAGTGTGATGGCGTCTGTCCCCAGAGCACTTTCACACACCTCTCCTCTGAGTTGCAGGCTCATCGTGAGGTACTGCAGCAAAGAGATGCCGAAGCGCAGGAGAAGGTGCCCAAGTCAGCCATGGAGCCCAGCTGGGATGTGGTATGATTGCTTCTGCAAAGAGGGGTTTATGTGAGGGGCTCCTCCTGCATCAGGCTTGCTGCTGGAAGGGGAAGATACTCCTCAGGGACCGCTTTGTCTTTGTACAACTATTTAATGTATTACAAGTTTCTTCTATCTGCAGGGAGCCTAAAGCTATATCTTGTTGGTGAAGACAGCACTTCAGCTGAGATGAAGGCACAGTCCTTTCTGCCCTTGCCTTTCATCCCGTACAATTACATATTTTGATGCAACGTGAATATAAAGGCAGAGCACATGAAAACGGGGCAGTTGTACAAGCACCAGGCCGGCACTGCCCACGGCGAGCGGGCTCCCCTCCATGTCATCTCCTAACACCACACCAGAAGGATTAGCACAGAGCAAACACATCCCACCTCGCTGCTGAGCGGTGGATCAAGAGAGGTCTGACACACTTTAATCCTTGACTTCACACCTCTGATACGCTCAGATATTTATATGGGTTTAAACTGAAAGAGGGCAGATTTAGATGAGATATTAGGAAGAAGTTCTTTACTGTGAGGGTGGTCAGACACTGGCACAGGTTGCCCAAGGAAGTTGTTGATGCCCCCTCCCTGGAAGTGTTTAAGACCAGGCTGGATGAGGCTTTGAGCAACCTGATCTAGTGGAGGGTGTCCCTGCTGATGGCAGGGGGGTTGGAACTGGATGAGCTTTGAGGTCCCTTCCAACCCAAACCATTCTATGATTCTATATCCTCAGGCCTGGCAGGGCTTACTGGTGGAGGAGCCCTTGAGAATTGCTGCAAAGCTCCTTCCTGAGTCACCTTGGAACTCTTTTGTAAAACACCACGGCAGTTGCAATACCTACAACAACATCTACAACAACAAACACCTACAACAACATCTACAGCATGTCCTCCTGATGATGGCTGGGCAAAGAATGATCGGGGATTATTGATGTTTAGTGCACAGGTTTTGCCCTTGATGTTAACACCTGTAGGTAGGATCTATCCTACTCTATGTTTGCACAGCAGCTAGCGCCATCTTTGGGACCCGTGGTGCTTTATATTGCAAAAATAATACATTTTAAACAGTTTAAGTAGCAGAATAGGGTTTAGGATAACTGTATAAATAGCAGCACCTTGGCTTTTAACAGTAACTCTGTGATGACATAGACAATAATGGTGATATTTATTTTTCAAAACCTAAAGAAAAGCACTTGACCTTGCTCTTATTAAAGAATGCAGGGACAGATGAAGAAATGGTAAAACTGAAATAGAGCACGACCTCAATTTTTATATTCAGCAGAAGATGTTGTAACAACAAGGATCATTGTTTTATTCTTGCCATAATCCAGCACCCTCAGGCAGAAGGCTTTCCTACAAATGAAGTGGTACCAAAAAGAAGCCTTAATGTTGTCAAGGGATGTAAACCTACAAATTATTTGCAATTAAGTGGGCAGCTGCTTGAAATAAACATTTCATAGAATGCCTATAGAAAATAACAACTTCTTTTGTCACAGGCTAGTGAAAACAGAGAAGGAAGGGAAGGCTTAAATTCCTTCCGTTACATGGGAGGCCAAAGAAGAGAAAAAAGCTTCTCCAAGATTTAATCTGATGATGGCTGGGCAAAGAATGATCTGGGATTATTGATGTTTAGTGCACAGGTTTTGCCCTTGATGTTAACATCTGTAGGTAGGATCTATCCTACTCTATGTTTGCACGGCAGCTAGTGCAGTTTTAGATTGCACTAAGATTTAATCCAAGATTTAATCTTGGAGAAGAACAGAAGTATTGGAGAAATGCAATTTTTCCCCCCCTTTAATACTCTACTATTTATCCTTTTCCAGCCTGGTTGTATTTCTCTTATTTTTGTTGTAAATCACTAAAGATTGACTCAGCCTTTCCTCTGGGAGCATTTATCATAATAACTACTACCCTTATGGGGAGGGCATTTTTCCTTACTTACCTTACCCTGCTACTTTCTAGCTCCTTTTACCAGACTGCAGCAGAATCACAGCTAAAACATAGAGGTATAGAAACATCAGGCTCTACATGTTATTTGAGTTTCATGAACTGAAGGATGATCAGGACTGACACCTCTGTACTTTCCAGACACTTGAGATTCACCACAAATGGGATTTGTGTATTTAAGGAAATTTCATGGATGTTGGACCGTAAACCACCTCTTGGCTCATCTTTACATTTGATCTAATTTAGCACCATGCAGCGGTTAACAGACACCACCAGGATGTACTTTTCAGCTTTTGTTGTCTACTTTTCAAAGCAGGGAAATGTTCTAACCATGTTTAAATGAGTTCCAGCATCGTGCAGCAGTGTGTAGTACCCCGGTGCTTTTCATCAGCGCCATTCTTTAGCCTGCAGCAACACAATTAACATAGGACTGTGCAAGCATCGTCTCACTCTGACTGCAACATCAAATGCTTCGGCAGCATTTCCAGACTTGGAATGAAAAAAGGATTGCTTCATGGAATGATTCTGCAGAAGGATTTTAGCAATATTGGTATTTTTTCTCCATTTACAGTTAAGCAAACATCTCAAGAGTTTTGTACTCATCTGGAGTACAACTGCCAGCCTTACACAAAAATGCAAACTGCTTTTGTGCAGGGCAGGGAGCCTGAGGAAAGCGATGAAGAACGTGCAAGAAGTGCCTTCGTGTTTGATCTCAAGCATCTGTTTAAATTGTTTAATCCTTTATTATTCTTCTGCAATAAAATGTTTAAGGGCAAGACAACAAATAGCTTTATGGAAAAGAATACTAACACTCTACCTGTTTAATAAGCAGATATGAGGTTTGCTTAGAAGCCACAACAATATAGCAGAATAAAACAAGATTGCTGATCCTGAAAGACATGGACCTGTGATGCAATTGTCCAGATCTTGGATGTTCCTGTCTTTTCCACCCTCTAGGATTTTAGGATCTGATTAAAAGAAAATTCTCTTCAAATACCAATCAGTGAAACACACTATGTCACGTTTCTATTTTAAATTCACTGAAAAAAATGGGCAATTTCTAATACCAGAGCTGGAATGATCTATGGATGTCAGGAAAGCAACATATGTAGGCAGATATTATATCTTTTATTAGACCTACTGATGTCATGGAAGCTGAGGAGTTTGGTGGCAATGCTTAATTTGGGTTTTTCAAGTTCTGCTGCACATTTTCCATTTCAGGTTGCAAATTCTGCTAACTATTGTGCCGTGATGAGAGTGTTGCTATAGAGCTATAATAATCAGGCGATGTAAGACAAAGTTTGTAGGTAGAGGATTGTCTAAAAAAAAAAAAAAAAAAAAGAAAAAAAAAAGATAACTCTGCCTACAACTTTTACTGTCAGCTGTGAAAAGCAGTTACAAAGACACTGTGCAACTGAAACCCGAGTTACAGGCCTCTGCAAGATGTAATGTATTGCACTAACAGCACAGGAGGAATCTTGCTTTTGTTATTAATGCCTCTGAATTTTCAAGACATGCTGAAGCTCTCTGGAAGCTAAGAAAAATTAACATTTAAGGTTGCCTTAAAATGTAATTCACACATAGCACCTTCACTGCTTGGTTTCAGCACCTCAGGTTTAACACTGAGGCAAGGCTGTACAGAATTTTTGTCTTTTCCAAGTCAGGTCTAAAGAAGAAAAATTATTATTTAAAAAAATAAATTTTTACTTTACAATTGAACAGTGACTATGAAAGTTTCATTTTCAGTTAAAATTAAAAAAATGAGTGATATATAATAATAATGTAGAGGAAAGCAAACAGCTCCCTAGAAAGTATATTATTTTTATTTCATATATTTCTCCAATAATACCAAGCAGGGCACATGCAAAAAACACACACCTACAAAAATATCATGAAGAATAAAAAAAAAAGTGTTTAAAATAAAAGAGTGAGTCCCATCCTCCCCACATACTTGCCACTCTGAATTCCTTGCAGGCCACCTCTGACAGTTGCTGGGGTCGATACCTCTTCCACTCTCACACTGAGGAGAGAGGCAAGTGAGACACTAATCTGCATTTCTAAGTGCAAATCAAAATAAATCCTTTAAACTACTGCATAGAGAGTGAAGTGCCACAGACTATATTAAAGCAAAATAAAATGATCTTTCAGTTGAGCTGGTGGACACAGATACAAAGTTGTTTGTCAAACTGCTAAAAACTTTGTCACAGTTTTGTGAATTAAGATTCAAGTTGCATATTTATGAACAAAGGGGGTTTTCTACAGAAACAAGTATTTTTTTTTAATTGTTTCCACATACACAGTCTCTAAAGATGCTTAAGAACACAATTTAAAAGTGAACGAAAAAATATTGCATTTTCTTTTCTGAAGATACTAGTTTGTACATTTTAAAGAAAAATCATTATAGTGGCAATTTTTAATGGGAAGTTGTAATAATTAAGACCACTCTTGTGAAACCTGCTGTGACAGAGTAAGAGAGACAAGATACTGTATTGGAGATACTGTGATATCAGTAATAGGGTAAACCACAGAAAGTTGATGAGCTTTATCAGGCAGCACATCTTACAGGACAAATTACTTTGGAAACAGCTCTGTACAAAACATTACAACTAACAAAAAACTTGAACTCTGACTTGGTTACAAGGTCAAAATTCATCTGTTCCACTCAATCCTTCACCACCCAACGTAGGAAGGGTTTAAGCCCAGACACTTTGTTCAAGCTTAAAAGTCAAATGAGGACAAGACACAACATATTTCTGGTTCTATTTATGCCTGAAAAAGCCCACCTCCCACAAAAGCCACACAGATCCCAGAGGTAGATGCTTAAATACATAATTTGGTGATTAAATACATAATGGTAAGATCACACATTTCAAGTATGCAGTTCAGATCCCTTTATCAAAAGCAGGAAAAAAAAAAGTCTTCAACCCTAAGAGAACTCTTAAAAAAAAACAAACCAAGATACGATTAAATTCCTTTTTTTTCCTCTTTTCCCAGGAAAGAATCATTAATCTATAGGCAATTTCAGATACCTTTCTGGTTAAACTGCTTATGCCATCCACCATGAAGTGAGGACGCATGCTTAGCAGTTAAAGTATCAAGTATATATAGAATACACAAGCTATTTAATTTCTTTTATAGAGTGTCTTAACATAAACAATTGCTCAGACTGAGCCGAGAGCAGTTGGCCACCAAACTGAGCAGAAACAAGGAGTGTGCGTGGGGGGAGGTTAAGCATTTCAGATATGCAACCATCTGTAGCATTTGCCTAGGACTGCTGATATAGACTCTTAATAACGAGGCAGATCATAAGAGGAAATCTCTTTTAAAGTGTCAATAAACAGATATTGAAACAAAGATTGAGGGAGGTAATTTTTTTTTAGGTTGCTATGGTCTATCCCAGTGCTATCTTCTAGCAAAAAAAAATATTAGAACAACATTCCCATGGGACCTGAATAATTGAAGCTCAGACAACAATCCCAAGCAGAGCCCAGCATTTTGCAGTATCTGTTTTAAAAGGTGAACACACAGAGGCCCAACGTAAATATTTTATTTAAAGTAAAAAGTGTGCACAAATAAAGGGAATGATTATACAACAACGTTCCAGACCATATTCCCTATGAAACAGGAAAACAGTAGTGACAATATTAACTAACAGAGCACCCATGAGAATCCAACTCGCGTACAAAAAGGAGGTTACTCCACATAAATACATCGTGCTTCTGATGCAGACACTTTCTCCCAAAGACAAAGCCTACTGCACTGGACTGCTGACACCCAGTGTCCCTTCTCGATATTTATGACGGTTGGTACACGAAACAATGAAAAATAACTGAATAATCATGGCACTTTGGAGAAAATTAAAGTTTAAAAACGGACTTACAGTCATTTAAGATGTTTGTCACCTAGCAACATTCTTAATGGTAGATACGTAAATAGAAAGAGTATCTTTTGTGATATTATCTATAAAAAAAACCCCAAAATTTTTGTTTTAAGCACAAAAGACAGTGTTTTACTCCATTACTCTTCTGTGACAAATAGCAGAAATGCCCTTCCGTACATAAAGCCATTTTACTTGATAACCCATATGAAATTAACCCATTAGAGACAAGCTTTTTCTTGTTTGCTTTAAATAACTTCCAAGTTTAACATCAGTTAAGTCCTGATGTCTAAACTAGTCATGCGGGTCTAGAGAAGTCAGAGGCTAAACAATTAGTCACCACTTTAAAACCGCATGTGAGCAGTTCACTTGATGTGAACTAAACGTGCTGAAGTTCTTAGCTGCTCTTTAAAAGTAGGTTTACTCTGATATTTTACATTTGAAAAATATACAACTTGAGTTTAAGAGAATTTTATTTTTTAACAGTGAGGAGGTTCAATGCTTCCCTGAAATTGAGGCCCCCCCTCCAATCACCTCCCAGTTTGGAAAACTCAGCCCAATACTTAAAAAGAGTTTCCTATTCACATTGAAAAGAAAAATATGCCCTAAATACCATATCACAACACTACTGTGTATTTGTGCAACCTTTCTCCTTGAAGCTAAGGTGTAAGTGATAAAACATACACCGGAAGATTTGTGCTATGAATTGACAGTGTCGCTACACGAGGATTTTCAAGGAGAGACACCGACCAAGCAGAAGCCTGATTAAAAGCTTCACATAAGGTTTGCTAACTTGTGCTTACAGACACTGAGATCTGCTTTCAGTAACACTCAGCTTGCCTTACAGCTCTTAACTTATAACACAGATTCTTTTCTTCAATGTCTCTTAATCCCTTTTCTCCAAAAGAAAAATTTTAAAAAAGTGGTACATTTGGCATTTTCTTCAGCCTAAAGACATTCAAAACTATTCCTTAAACATTAAAAATAAGAATTATCTGTGCTGTACATTACACTGTTTACCAACATGAAATGTAAGAATCACACCTCCCAAAAGTCCTAGTTTGAACCGTTCTTACTCCAATTGCTTTACTATTAACTTTGAGTCTACTGCCAGCGTTTAAGGTTTGATTGTGATTACAAATCAGCAGCTCTAAGTGGAGAAGTTAAGGGAGTCATTGTGGACAGCACCTGCTTTTTTCTAGATGTGCTTTTTCCACTGGCAGAGTTGAATGCATTTCCAACAGTATGGCAGTAAAAAAAACAAATTAAAAACAAAAAAACCCAACCAAACAAACAAAAAAAAAACCCCAAAAAAGGGAAACGATGCCCTTATCTAGGCCACAGCTGTAACATATGAAGTTCTGATACAGTTAAGACAACAAGTGTAAAAGCAATAAATAATAGTATGAGGTTCTACATCCATCAATATCAGCTGCCCATTACTGATAAATTACACTTTACAGATTTTAACTTTTTAAAGTATCAATTGAATTCCACTTTAAATTTAAACTGACACTTCATACCATATACAGCCCTCGCTGCAAGGGACGGGCTCAGGAAGGCACTCTGTGCATCAAACAGCATACAATTCCTAGTGTAAAGTTTTGGAGCCAAGTCTATTGATTCTAATATTGAGTGAATCATCTCCTTTTGGATAGGATCAATAAGTCCTATGAAAGCAGCCGTTCTTGACCTAATCAATTTAAAAATCTGCTCTCCTTGCTGTCATTTCAATCTGAAGGGCAGTAACGTAGCTCTAAGTCTAAGGAGAGCAGGGAAATCAGATGTTGAGAGAGAAGAGATTTAGAATTACAGAAGTCTTATTTGTCTTGCTGGAAAAATGGAAGGTCCTTTAACAATATTTTATTACATCCTCTAATGCAATTTGTATTCCTAAAGCAATGAGAACACTTTCCTTTATCAGAACGCTGTATTGGCAGATTATACAGCCAGAGTCCATTGTTCAGTCAGCAGCCTCAGAGACCAACTTCTATATTAAAATTCAAGTTTGGCAAGACTGTTGGGAAGTTTAAGGTTTTAAATGTGGCAGCTGAAGGTTTAGCATAACAACTGTCCTGGATGACAATTAATACAAAAAGAAAATCAGTGAGTAATTCACACCAGGTGGCAAGGGGAAGATGTTCAGTTCCTTGTTTTACACAAGTGCATCCAAATGAAGAGATGTTTATCCATGCAGAAACAAACAGAGTAACAATTGGCACAGTCCAGAAATGGAGAATTCAGACACATTCCTCAGCTGACATCAAAAGAGGATTGATATATTCAAAGCCTTCAAATTCAGATTGGTCAATTTTCTTCACAATATCACTGTTAAGATTAAAAAAACAGCCATTAGTTCTGCAAAATTAAAAAGGAAATTATAGTAACTGATAGCTTGTCCTAAAATTTAGACCTTTACACCCGATTGCAATTGAGAACATTTCCCTTCTCTCTTTTGTCCTTCTTTAACCTTCCAATTACCACCGTTGTTTTTCTGGCCCCTATAATGGCAACAGAACACAAAACCACCCGACAGCAGTGACTGGGCTGCTCCCATGCACGTATTCTCCCCATAAAGCAAACTGCAAGGTTGGCAGTTTTCAAACAATTTCACAAACAGTCAGTTTCGTAAAAAACTGGAAACATTAGGATGTGATAGATACTGCACTTGCATCAGCAACTTTTCTGAACTCTATATGTTGTGATAGTTTAACTGTTTGTGACATTGTTAACTTTATGCATTTACAAAGGGATGAAGAAGGAAGTTGGATCCCAGACCCAATTAAGGTACACAGGTAACATTTAATACTACATTAACATTATACAAAACCCTAGAAAAATGCCTAAAACGCAAACAGCGGCGGCTCAGTCAAAGTAGAAAGTCCCTTCCCTCCTCATCCCAAATCCAGGCCCCTCAGGAATAAGGAACCACAAATCCACTACCAAAATCAAACACATTACCATGCATGTTATCAAGACTTTTCAGCCAGGATAATTTCACCTGATTATTAACAATCTAAAATACCAAACAAGCCAAACAAAGCCTCCTCCCTTGTCCAGAACACCCAAGATAAATTAAATCTAAACCCAACATTCTAGAAATATCATGGCTTAAAGTAATGCAAAAGTAAATCACTTGACAAAACAAATCTTTTCCTTCACAAGCCCGTTTCTTGCAGATGATGCCACTAAAACTAGTGAAATAGCACTTATTGATCTTTCCCTGAACTCAGACTCTTTACCACAACTTTCCTGAGGTTAGCTGATTTTTACACCATGCCAGACTACAATACTTAATCCAGCCACGCTAAATCTACATAACAATTTTCTCCAAACTAACACAAGCTTTACAAGTTATTTGCTGCTTTACACACACTCTATGTACTAAAACTACAGCTATTAAATGAAGTTTTATAGCTCCTTCACTGACTTATCAGAACATCTTAAGATTCTACATTACTTACTCATCATCTGGAGTGAGCTGCACAGGTTCATTGGTGAATTGAGAATCAAAATTATCCAGACCAAATTCTCCTGATATATTTGGTTTAAATGGAGGCACCACTTGCTTTTGCTCCATCTAAGAATAAATGCACTTAGTGACACTGAGAATGAGGTACAACCTATTGAGTTATTTTTAAACAAGGCTGGAGGTTACTATTAAGTTTATTTTGTATACTTTCTACAAGCAGTCAATTAATCTACTATACTTACTGTACATAAAAGGGTTAAAATACTCTGTATTGTCATTATGGTATACCATAAGTTAAAAGCTTAAGTTTTAAGTCATCTCTCATGCTCAAAACATGTTGTCAGGCCATCACTGTATACAAAGAAAATAAGCCAGTCGGCATTCACATACCAGATCCCAATCAACATTGCGAAAGAATGGATGTCCTTGGATATCTGCAAATCCTGTTTGAGGATGGCAGCCCAAGCGTTCCTTTGGATCCTGCACAAGGAAGAAACTATGTCTAATTAGGTGCCATGGTCTACACATGAATAAAATGCAAATGTTACAGATTCTGTCAGAAATGAAACACCAGAGTTACAAGGGACACTGAAAAACTAAGTCTGCGTTATTTATTTTGGAAACTGTTCCAGTTTACTGTCTGAAATAGGCATGAGTATGTGAAGACTTTAACAGAATTTTATATAAACAATCATGCCATCTTTCTTCATTTTTATTCAGACCTGTTTAAACATCCCATATATTTCAGAGCAAACATTGTTAGATTACAAGTGAATTTGATTCTTGGCCCCAGCCCACCCCTCACTAAGCAGACTAACTATGCCAGGCCATCACATCGGGGTAGTAACTGCAGGATACTGATAAATACAGTGAAAATAAGGTTGTTTTAACAAGACAGTCTCGGGGTAGTAACTGCAGGATACTGATAAATAAATGAATAAATAAATGAAATAAATGAAAATAAGGTTGTTTTAACAAGACAGTTCCATCTCCTTGTACATGTGTGCACACACAACCAAGAAGTTGCAACAGAAGCTGTGCTCTTATATAGTATTACTTCCTTAGAAAGATGTAACCAAATCTGGTTTCTCCTGTACCTCTTTCTCCCCACTCATGTAACACTCATTAAATAAAGGCCAGCATGTGCTCAGACCAGTCCACTACAAGATACGAACCTTTTCACCCTCAGGCTGGTTAGTGACCAGCAAACAGTGAGCACATACTGCCTCTGCATTGCCCTTGAGCCACTGTCAGAGTGATTTGCTAAGCTGCTTCTCTTTAAGAACCAAAATAGATGCAGTAAGTTTGCCCAATTCCCCAGGTTAAAGCAATCACTCTGAGCATTTCGAAGCCTTTTGATTTGAAATCTATTCATGATCTCAGCCTGAGAATCGAGAGCTTCAGTTTTAGAAATAAGTATCTAGAATAGATCCCTCAGCCCCACAAAAATTCTGCTTTAGGTTCACACCTTTTCTACTCTGCTTCAGTATACGGCAAATAAAGTATGTCTGCTAGACATCAATTAGCCAACAGGTTTAAAAAAACCCAACAGCTTCTTGAGAAGTCTTAAATAGTCCCCTTTAGCTCTTACCTTATTAAGGAAACTCTTTAGAACACCTGCTGCTTTAACAGAAAGGGATCGGGGAATTCGGATCTGTTTTTCCAAAATTACTGCAAGGAAACAAGTTTCATATCAGCCTTTGCACCTTTAAAGTTAGATTAAAGGCAAGCAGAAACGAAGCACTCAAGTGTAGGAACACTCGTGGTACTAACCTTGGAAAAGATAATCTTCTGTGTTCTGATCAGGATTGTCAGAACTCCCAACAATATCAAACGGTGACCGCCCTGCCATCATTTCAAACATAAGCACACCGAGTGCCCACCAGTCTACGCTGAAGCCTAGAATTCAAAGGAGAAAACACCAGTGAAAATATTCTGGAGCAAAAATACCAACAGTTTTGGGGCTAAAAACAGACATGTTTTGAGAAGAAAGATTTAGTTTTAAAATATATGTGTATTGCCAGACTTTCTGATTAACTGAATAAAGGAGAAGTAACAGTTTTACTAGACATTACTCAGTTCATTATGTGTGCGATAGGAGGGAATGCTGTACAAAGAAAAGGAAATGCAATTAAGTTTAAAGGTTGGTGTCAGGACCTCATCAAAGGTTTAGATAATATTTAAGCCTAGTCACTACTAACCAACAGGAAATTCTTAACAGTAGCAAGACTTTCATTTATGGAGCTAAGCGTATCTATTCAACTATTTGCTGCTAAAGAAAAAAATTCCAGTAGCTAAGCTGGGACTGATACAGTCTGGTTGGCCTAGAAAGTTTGCAATAAGGAAGGAAGATGTGAAAGCAGTCTGAAAGAGACATTTGATTGAAGTAAGATGGTAGATTTAAAAATAATACACATACTTTTTAAAAAATATAAATTAATTTTAGAACTTGTTAAAATCTTAAGGGAAGAAAAGAGATCAGAGATCTGCTTGGCATAGTTGGAAGCTTAGAAAGAAAGGACAAATAACAGGAAACACACACAGTGAGCCTTCCATACTCTCTTAGGTCTCTTGCTTGTGGACTTCCTGAACAAGCAACTGCATAGATAATTTCATTTTTAACACTGAGATTTGTGGAAGGGACATCTACTATATCTAGACCCTTTGCAATGCATTTATATCTAATACTGTTACTGCTGCCAAATATAAAGCTCCAAAACTGAACACAATTCAAGACTGCAAGTATATAATTACTAGTTTTAAAACAGTTATAAACAATAATAAATCTGGAAGACTCAAGCTATTCTTCAAGACTGATAAAAAAAATTTTAACATGTGGAAGGCAAAGTATCTCATTTGTTTGGTGTGATGTTTTCTGCCCTTCCTTTGAAGGGTTTATTTACCTTTTCAGACAAGATGCTGAATTAAGATTTCTGTGTCTAACAGAGATTTATACTTTCTACTGCTAAACAGCTTGAGTAAGAAGTAAGAGACAAATGAAAGTTATATTGTAGCACTGAAAAATTCAATTTACCATAATCCTCTCCCCGGAGAATTTCAGGTGCAATATAGTTTGGAGTCCCACAGAACGTGCTGGTTGTGTCACCAGGCCTCAGTCCCTCCTTTAAGAAAAGATGGGAAGAAAATACAGTTAGCTAAAGATCCCACACTCCCCCTCTGCTAAGAACTTAATTTTGAATTCATTTCAGTGTCCTGAATAAACTGCTTTCGTTTTAATAAAACTATACTTAAATCTGTATGTAAATAAATACACAACACTACTTGTTTCGGAAGAAACAGAAGCGGGTCATATCTAGAGTCCCAAAAGGATGGCACATAGCTACTGACAACGTTATTTTTTAAGGTTTTAGGCTAGTAAACTCCACCACATCTCCCACAACAGGCAAACAGGAATAACTGAGGCATGGTGGAAGAGCTTACATGACTGGGGTGTTGCAATGGACAGATATGTGTTTTTCAGAGAAGAGCATGGGTTACCCAAAGAAGTTGTGCAGTCTTCATCCTTGGAAGGCTTCAAGACCAAACTGGATAAAGCCCTCAGTAACCTGGCCTGATCTTATAGCTGCTTTGAGCAGGAGGGTAGATGAGCCTTCCTGAGCTCCTTTCCAACTTCTATTATTCTATGCTTTTCAGTTGCTTAGTCAAAATTCTAGCATTTAAAATCATTCTAATAGATCAGCATAAGGGCAATTCCACGGCAAAGTCAAACCTGCGCTCCAGCGTCTTGGTAGTGACAAGTTTTCATAGAGAAAATGGGAAGTGTCATAGAACACAAATGGGAGCAAGTGTGACTGAGATATTTCAACCTCTTCCTCTTTTGGAAATCAAGTTATGTTGACTATTTCAGCCTACCCCTCCCAGTCAAGTTGGTACAGTAGCTTTATAAAAACATAAACAGTATATAGATGTAGTCTGTGCACTTCAGCACTTATTGGCTTTTCTCCATTTGAAGAAAAGAAATCTCAATATGTCAATACAGCCTGTCTGCACTTTACATAAATTAATACCTTGAAATTTCACATTTTTAAGTCTCTGCATCTTCTAATGCATGACAATTTCTTAATTGCCAATTTTACTGGTTAGCAAGGAACTAGAGCTTACCTTGCACATGCCATAATCCGTGAGTTTAATATGCCCTTCAGAATCTAGTAGCACATTATCCAGTTTTAAATCTCTGTAGATTATCCCTCGTTCATGTAAATAGTTCAATGCTAGACTGATTTCAGCAGAATAAAACCTAGTGTAGAAAGACATACTGATTATTCAAGTAATCAAAAACCCAAACCACAATAATGTAGTCTTGGTAGTATGATACTTTCCTAAATATTATCCCATGTATTCTATTATTTTTCATTAGAGAAGTGCGTAAGTTGTTTATAATCATACAAACATTTCTATCCACAGTCACTTCAAAAATTATTTTTAATTAATATTAATGTCTACCAAAGTCCTCTCTTTCACCTCACCATCTGAGATGAAGCATATGCACCATGAACTCAGCATTTGCCTGGACAGCTGGCAGTGGTTGTTGTAAAAGAAACACATTAATATCATTAGAGAGTTAAAAAAAACCCCCAAAAACCACAAACGTGTTTTTCTAGATAAAAAATTCAGAATCATACTGAAGTCATGTAGGGTAATGCTAATACAAACAATACTTAAGTGCTTCCTATCACAGTTCCTCCTTGAAACAAAAATATGATAGCTTGCAGCATTAAAATGAGGATGCAGTTTCACATTCCTTAAATCCTTAACATCGGGAGAGGATTTGCTAGCTCATCATCATAATCTCTGCACTACTGCACTGTATCAGAAAACCAACTGTTTTGATGCAAGAAATCTGGAATTAGATATACCTGGCATGTTCCTCTGGCAGCTTTCTCTGCCTCTGCATATGAAACATCAGATCTCCTCCGTTTACGTACTCTATAACAAAAAATAACCTGAAACACATAGGAGCTTGTTACAAATGATTGTATACAAGTTGAAAGAGGTCTGAGACATTACAGGTCTGTTATCAATGTCAGTTCAACTCCTCTCATCCCTAATGGTAATATGGCTGGTTTCACCATTTTCTCTCCCTTTGAATAAATTCCCAAAGTTAAAATCAAGCATACAAAGTTTCTCTAGATAATTCCTTTACTGAGGAATTTAGCAAAAGGAAAGTAAGTAATCCTTCCTACATTCCTAATCTGTTACAGCCACTGCTTGTCATTATTACATATGTGACTATATAAATAGATCCACATCAGTTTCTATGCCCCAAAAAAAAAAAATAAATTCCTCATTTTCCTTCCTGATCTCTTTAATCTCCTTTGTTTGTGATTAATACTATTAGTATATTACAAATACTCTTTCTTCTTACTTTTCACTAGCTTCCCACCTTTCAAATAGCAGGGATGTTGTTTAAATATACAAGAACTATATTTTATATATACACGGACAATTACTACTGTATAGAACAGTAATTTATTAATCCACTGCAATCTCTTCTCCTATATATAAACACACAGGAAAATAATATTTTGCATCTCTATTACTCTGTTTTCCTTTTTAAAATTCAGACACTATTTTTCAAGTCTTGCTCAGAGACTCATCTTCAGAATCCATGCAAGTTTGAGATAATTTTCCTCATTTTTTTGACTTCTGATATCTCCCTCCCTAAACCTTTTTTCCCCTCCCATTCTAGATTCTGTCTTCTAATTCATATTCTTAAGCCTTTTTTTCTGCTAGCTGCACCTCTCTTCCTATCCAGAATCCTTCCCATCATACCTACCAGTACCTTACACTCTTTTGCATCTCCCCAATCTGAACAGCTCAGGTGATGAACAGCCTTTTGCTCATAAACTGCTACAAGGATTTACAGTGCGTTGACTTTTGCTGCCTACCTAACACTTAATGCTTTAAATAGGTCTTTGAGGTGCCTAACAGCAAGAAATACTTTTTGAATTAGACTATCTTCTTATCTTTTGACCTTTACCTGCTTTCTGTCTGGAAGCAAGAGTGTAGTCCAACAAGAAAGGGATGATTTGAAGCCTGTTCAAAGACGTGTTTCTCTGTCTGAACCCAATCAATATCCTATTTATTGAAGAAAAGTGACATTCAGAAAAGGATTGTTGCATTTCCTAGGTCAAGTATTAATGACAATTAGCAGAAAGACAGTCAAGTGTTTTGCTGGCCTCATTTTACTTGCAAGAAATTAATTATATAGTTCTCCACTGTGAAGTAAGACAATTTAGCATACTCATATTTTTTTCTCCTGTCTTGACTGTCCCATACTTTTAGCCTCATTGCATAACTACAGTTGGGAATGAAAAAACTCATCTATAAAAGATAAACTAGTGCAGACAAATGTAAAGTAGCATCAACAAATACAGAAGAAATCAACAGCAGACCAAGAAATAAATGCAAAAGCTCTTTGGGTAGCAAACCACAATCATTCAAATCTTTTCAGAGTAGCCTAAAGAAACACAAGGGAAACCTTCAGCAACAAGAGGTGTTTAGCAGTTTAATACTGCAATTCTGATTACATTCTACTAATGACTGTACAAGCTACAAACAAATTGTTAAGATGGAGGTCTGATTTGGAAAGCATTTTTTTTTTTTTAAATCACATTCTGAGTTCTCCTTTGTGACAAAAAACCAAACTTGAACATATCATCTTATCATAGAATCTTCTGGTTGGAAAAGACCTCTGAAATCATTGAGTCCAACCATAAAAAAACATATGAAAACCAGATTCCACCCATTTCTTTTTCAGTCCAGCAAGTCAACATAATAGGAGAGGTATGGAATACTGCTCCAAAATAACGAAGGAAGCCAGGCTTATTAACTTGAATTCTGCAGGAGCACTGCTGCAGACAGTGCTGATGGCAAAAGGAGACACTGACAACAGAGGCAATGAGGGTTATGACAGAAACCACGGGCACAGGAGGATGGCTGTGAGCTACCAGTCTGTCAATGAAGACCTCAAAATTGGTCATCTGTCTTGTGAACCTTCTGGAGTACAGCATGTACCAGAAACTGCATGTGCAATTTTCAATTAGTGCTGCAGTCCCAGAAACCTGGTTCCCACCTTGTGGCAGCTACTGAAGCTCTTCAGAAGAGTTCATAGAATCATGGAATGGTTTGGGTTGGAAGGGACCTTAAAGATCATACAGTTCCAACCCCCCTGCCATCAGCAGGGACACCTTCCACTAGACCAGGTTGCTCAAAGCCTCATCCAACCTGGCCTTCAACACTTCCAGGGAAGAGCATCCACAACTTCCTTGGGCAACCTGTTCCAGTGTCTGACCACCCTCACAGTGAAGAACTTCTTCCTAACATCTAATCTAAACCTCCCCTCTTTCAGTTTAAACCCATTTCCCCTTGTTTTGTCATTAACTGCCCTTATGAAAAGTCCCTCCCCAGCTTTCTTGTAGCCCCTTCAGGTACTGGGAGGCCGCTATAAGATCTCCCCGGAGCCTTCTCTTCTCCAGGCTGAACAGCCCCAACTCTTTCAGCCTGTCTTCATAGGAGAGGTGCTCCAGCCCTGATGCGTTGATAAAAAGCTTGCCTACCTCATCATCATTGACCAGCTCTTTCTTCACCACTTTCATTGCATAAATGCGTTCGGTTTTCTTCAGTCGAACAAGCAGTACTTTCGCGTAACTGCCTCTTCCTATAACTCGGAGTAAATCAAAATCCTGAAGACCCAGACTGGAAGAAGCTTTGCCACTTTCTCTAATGCTCATTGCCTTTTGATAAAGATAATTTGAAATTAGTAAGAAGGCTTGCCAATTTTAACAACTGCAAAAGTTTGCATTTCAAACAGAACAGCAAAACTAATATAAACAACTGATTCAATTAACACTTGTTTTTCTTTAAACTCCACTGTCCTAGAAAGGAATGTAACGGGAAAGGAAGGAGGCAGAGGAGACTTGGCAGATAAACAAATGAAACTGAAGGAGTCTGCAATACTTTCTAAATCAAAGCACATCTCAACTCAGGGTTCAAAATAAAACAGCTTGCAAGCCATACACGCATACACCTGAGTGAGGAACCCAAATATGCTTTATGTACTAGTTTTCAGTTTGTGACAAGTTAAATTACTAAAATCTTGAAACTGAGAGAGGCAAAGGCTTCAGGATCTCTGAATACAGTTAGCATGGTTAAGATACTTTACCTCTTTTTCTTCACCAACATGGTCCAAGCTCTCGTGACTTGAGGGATTGTATGGGATGACTAGAGGTGCAAGAAAAATTATTAGACTGATGCAACACAACAGTATTTTCTTCTGTCCTAAAATTTCCACACACAAAAGCTCAGAGAGATACACAAGTTAAATGCAGTTACTGTAAATACTTACAACTGTTGGGTTTGGTGGTGTTTATTTGGTTTTTTTAAACCATCAGAATAATTCATTCTTCTGTAATACTGCATTAATAATCAGTTATGGCTCATATAAAACCCTGTCATCATATTCAGAGACCTCTTCATATTAATCTTGTCTCCACACACATGAGAATCTTGTGCAGAAGAGTTCTTTGTTTGGTTTTTAAATGATCATTTCCTACATCCACGTTCCAATGTTAGACCACCACCGACTGCTACAAGAATGAACCCGTTTGGCTACGGATCCAGCAGAAACTCTGCTGATGGTGTTAAGGGCTTTTTTTGTTGGTTTGATCAGAGCATTTAAAGTACACAGCTTAATGATGAAAAAAATTTAACTGACAGCCTAAATTCTTCCTTTTTAGCCAATTTTCTTAAAGTGATAAGATGTGGAAAACTGAGGAATTTTTATATTTCTATTCCCCTTAGCATTAAGAAGCTGTCTTATTTTTCTTCTAATATAAATAAAAGTAAAAAAGGTTTTAAAAAGTAATTCACTTGAATTTATTCTGTTTCATTTTAAAACCCAAAGTTCCCATTTCAGCAATTTACAGTCATTTTAAAAAAGAAATTACTAATCTTACCTGATTCTACATTATCTGGATGCACTGATGATGGATCCATAGGCATTATGGGTTCCTGTAAATATGGACAGAACTTTTGTAATAGACTGTCCAAGTGTAAGAGACACTATTTTAGAGACAATAAATGAAATAAATGATCCTTGAGAAATATAATCCAGCTACTTTTTAATTTGATTAGTCAACAGTTACTGCTCTAAACCATACACAATAAAAGAAATCATTACAGCCCCTATTTTAGCTATTTTCCAGAAGTTATGACACCTTTCCAGCTGTTGAAGTGACAGCTTATTACAACAGAGAAAAGTAGTATAGCAGATGAGAAATGAGACAGAAAAGCTCAAGTACTTCAGCAGTACTTATCTTAGCCAAATTAATTCACAAAATACAGACTTGTAGCTGCCTGCTTTTAATATTAAACCAGGAGCAGTAATCATCTAAATTTTTCTGGAGACTTAAGAACCAAAAAATTTTTTAATTTCTTGGGAGAAAAGTCAAAACTTCTGCAGTTAATCCTCCTTTTCTGTAAAATGGTAAATAGTCCAGTAACCTAACAGATGTCAAGAGAATTTAGTTTACCTGTACTTGAAAGATGTAAAATAGCATATGTGTATGTATATATATATATACACACACAAACATGCGCGCTATTTAATAACATTGTGAAGGATGAGATAAATATCACTTATATGTTTATATTTGACACAGGAAAAAGTAAAAGATGTGAAAGTCAGACTCCCATCATGGCACTAAGTTTTCATTCTGTTAAGTGATTCCCAAAACTTCTTACAAAGCATCACAGTACTGTAAAGAATGATATTTCACCTACTGTGATTATTTGCAGACTATAGTTTGAAAACCATTAGTATAAAATGAGCTTTTTTTGTTTGATTGGTAGGTTGTTCTTTTTAAAGACAACTTTTCAGAGAAGTTTTACTTACCGGTTGCAGTGTGTGACGGCCACATTCAACGTTAACAAGTTTGTGACACTTCTTGTGAACAAGGAGTTTGCAATTGATGCATTTATATCCCTGGCGACCCAGGCCCCATATTCGGTCAGTGCAGATGGCACAATGAGCTCTCTAGAATGAGAGATCAACAAAACTGATTAAAGAACAAAAATTAAAACTATTCAGCCATGTTTTCATTAACAAGAACACAGGATAGGAGATCAGAGACATCCCTGCTGAATTTGCCACTATACCAAGAATCTGTCTGAAAACTTTAAGGACAAACAGGCAGATACAATATAGAGGAGCTCAAAAATGACAACTGAACAATAAGCAGCAACTGCCACACAGAAAGTGTATCTACATGGGAAGGTGCAGGCACAGCCAGCCTCTTATAAATATGTTAAGGGTGAATGTCATGAGGATGGAGCCAGGCTCTTCTCAGTGATGCCCAATGGTAGGACAAGGGGCAATGGGTGTGAGCTGGAACACAGGAGGTTCTGCTTAAACTTGAGAAGAAACTTCTTTACAGTGAGGGTGACAGAGCCCTGGGACAGGCTGCCCAGGGAGGGTGTGGAGTCTCCTTCTCTGGAGACATTCAAAACCCGCCTGGACGCCTTCCTGTGTGATCTCATTGAGGTTCCTGCTCTGGCAGGGGGGTTGGACTGGATGATCTTTCGAGGTCCCTTCCAATCCCCGACATTCTGTGATTCTGTGAGCCAACTGCAGGTCAAAAGCACTGCAGCTCAATCAGCAGGCTGCTGATTTGCCCAGGCTAATTTCCTACACGTCTCACAATCTCTCTGCGTAGATGAGCCCTTACATTTGTCCAGAGGGAGGTAGGACAGAAAAAGCTTCAACAACTTAAACCACCAGCTAACAAGAAATGGGAAGATCAGCACCCACTGATTCACATTCACAAAACAATTCAAAAGAACCATGAAAACTAGGTATCTACAAAAGTAAGAGTGGGAAGCGATTAAACTATGGTGCCTTGACAGCCTTTGACCAGGATGAGGTCAAAAAAGAAAAAAGCAGCAGTTAGATATGAAGGATGCTCAAGATGAAGTTTAGTGGAGACAACCTCAAGCATTAAGCACATAATACACTAAGCTTAGGAAAGAAGGAAATATTATTGAAGCTGTCAAGGAACCTGGCTCTTTCAAATATTCTGGGTTTCTTTTTTGCTGTTGCTTTTTCAAAATATAGCAGGTAGCTTTCTGGTCCTTAGCTAACTATATTTGACCATTTCTTCTTGAAAATACTACAAATGGTTTGTTATTTTCAGTTGATTACATGCAATCATAAGCAAGCTGTTTGGAGAAACAGTTCTTCCTTTAAAGGTCATGACAAAAAAAAGTCTGTGCATCATCAAATGGTTTGTTATTTTCAGTTGATTACATGCCATCATAAGCAAGCTGTTTGGAGAAACATCTCAGTTCTTCCTTTAAAGGTCATGAAAAAAAAAGTCTGTGCATCATAAGCGAATTCAGACCTTTTTACTCCCAGAACTTAGAGAACTGAAAATGTACTTTCAGCTCATAGTCATCTAATACCAGTGTTCAAGTTTTTCCTCTGGGAAGATTTTAAGCAAACATGGGAGCATTTATATAACTGATATCATGGTTTCATGCAAAGTGAATTGCAACCAATTTATTAATTTTTTAAATTATTTTAAGTTCCTGATGATTTTGTAACAATTAAGTTTCCTAAAACTACAGGGTTACCAAAAGTCTACATGCTATAGACAAACAACAAAAATCAAAATGAAACTACCTTATAATTTTTCAAGGCAGTGACACTGTAATTACAAAAGTAAGACATCCCTGTATCATGGTTTTAAGCACCCAACGAGAGTCTCACCCTGTTAAATCGTTTGGCTTGGAAAGTGTGACCATTTGCACAATAGAGCTTTCGCCACCGGCGGGCGCCTCGGCGATAAATGGATTCTAAGAGGAAAAAACATATTATTATATCCATAAAAACATAAACACAGAACTACAACATCTTCTCAGGGACGTTTCTCTGTAGAGTGGTTTGCTTTGAGAGTAAAGTTTCACTCCTGCACCATACAGAGACAGAGTCATGTTCCAAGTACCTTTTTAATTTTTGAAATTTTGGAGAAAATCTGAAGTAGAATTTCCTGATCAGCTGAAAGTTAATTCTGCTTTTCCAAAGTTCAAAGGAACAGTGAGTCAAGAGAAGCAAAACTGCCCAAACAATACAAACACCTGTGTGCAAAGTACACACCTACCTTACCTAAGCTTGGGGGGGAGCTGTGGGGAAGGAGGAAAGAAAGCCAGTTTCAGGAGCATGCCCTGATTTACAAGGCTTGCACAAATCCTCCAGTGTGTTAAATCCACAGCTGCCACTGTTTGGGTTTTTAAAATAAATTTATTTATTACTACTAGAGGCATGTCAGGAACCAAAACTGAAAATGAGAATATGTAAAACTACACTGAGTTGCAGATCTATTTCTGATTCAGTCTGCAACCTCAATTTTTTTTTCAGAAAAGCACCGTTACCCACACTGACAAAGTTAACTAGTAAACATGCACATTTATGTTTGTCAGAGACCTGGATATCAAGCTGACAGATGGGTGCGTGCATAACATACACGTGCTCATTTATAAAACTTTAAGACAGAGGGATAATGACCTCTTTAATGCCTAGTACATTAACTAACATAACTTTGAGGTTTTTGGAGAATACTCCTGATAGTACCTAACATCAATTTAAAATGAATTAACCACAGATCTCTAAACGTGATACAACAAATTACCACTGGCCACCAGTGCTTACAAGTCTTTGCTGACACCAGGCAGCCACCAATCTCACAACTACCACAAAGACAGGAACGGGATTTAAAAAACCTGTCATGATAGAAGAGGCAAAAGCAAGGAAAGCAGAGTGACATGGATAGTTAACAGCAGTGTAAAATGTCTATTAACAATGATTCAGAAATGACAAACAACATTTAAGTTTAGCCAGACTTTCTATTCCTTTTAAATATTTAATTTGTAAATATTTGCATTATTAATACTCATAAGAGTAGAATGTCAAACCATAGAATATAAAAATCTTCTAAAACAGGAAATCTGAATTCTTGATTTTCTATTACTTCTTAACTAAAATGCCTACTTACTATCTTCTCCTGGACAAGGCATGCCAGGCCGTTCTGGTACACAGGGAAATACTGCAAGAGAAACATTAACTTCTGATTAATTTTTGTTTCAGACAGAAAATAAACCTTTGGGTTAAATACAACACTTCTGAAAGGCATTCAATCATTTGGGAAGACAGCACAGACTGCATTTTAACAAAACATTGTGCAAGAGCAGGTGAGCTGAAAAGCTGCCACAAAACTCTTTTGCTGGACATAACAGTGATACATATAAATAATACAAGCAAAAAGCAGAATAAACCAAGTTATTTTCTAAAGAAAGTAACTAGAAATAAATAACAAATCTGGTTTCTTATGTGACTAATCATCACAGTCACTATTTGGAAAAGTTGACTATAAACATACTACAGTGTCCCAGCAGCTACAGATGATCTTGTCTGCATCAACCATTTTTTTCCCTTTTCTTTAGCTTCAGAGAGAAGTAAAACTGAGGAGAGACAGCCCTGGTGTTGGTTCAATCAGAAGCTTATCAAACACAAAAATAAATGGACACAGGGCAGATCAAAAAGCACACTGAAGTAATATATACAGAAACAGTAAAATATATATATATATATAAACAGATTACATTCTTCTTACAGTTTTTAAAAGTCTCTGAGAAGCTGAAAAGCTGTCTCTTTCTTCTTAAGCTGATAGTGAACTGGGTTTTTTAGAGAAGGACCATGTTAAGATATTGTCGTGTAACACACCCACTAACACTCTTTGCATTGATCCCCTGCTTTTCTGCTATTATCTCTGCTAAACTGAAATCTATCTTCTACTTGTAAAAAGTTACAGACAGTAAAGACAAATATGCTGCAGAAGCTACTAAAATAGGCATATAACCCTGAAAAATAAAAATTTAACAATTACACATCAAAGAGGGGCACGATATTATTAGGTTCAAAACTGCTCTAAACTACTTAATTTTGGAAAAGTCAAACTTTTGACTAATATGGCATCACAAATGGAGCTCAAAATCTTTTTTTCCTAATATAGATGCTGCTCTAAAGCACTTTATTAATAACAAAGTGTAGCACACTGTACTATACATCTTCTACCATTTGTTGCCAGCAAGTGTATGAAGGCACTTGGGATGAATGAATGAAAGAGGGTCTGTCTTTCACTACTAAACTAATAGTGAAGTACTTTTTCCTCCCCTAATTTAATAAAGAACACTGATAAAGTGCTGACAGCTAAAAAGCTTGGTACTTGGTCTTCAGCACCCTCTTAACAGAATACCCAACAGGATTTAATTGAGGAAGCTGTACAGAAGACACAGATAATGCAAGGTAAAGATTCTATTTATTCACTGGTACAAATGTGAGAAGTAATATAGTAAATTTCACCACACCATGAATTAGAAGCTCTGAATCCTTGTTTAGTTCATACAACCGAAAGGCCTCTTCTAACTCCAGCTGAGAAGAAACTGTACATGGATCTCCTGGAGAAAGAAAAGAGAACAATACAAAACTCAATCAAATTAGTTCTGTATCATTCAATGGTTCCCTCATGGTTGGTTGTTTGATAATTACTGTAGCAAAACAAAACAATATTCTCATGTGTGGTAGTAGTTATACTACTAAGTATTTATAACACTGTTCAGAGAGTACATCTGAAAATACAGTCATATTGAATGCTTGCAGGGAAAATAAAAATATGAGCTATTCCCAAGAGGGAAGCAGCTCATAATTACAAAACATCACTGGTTTGGTCTGCTACAAGCATGGTCACACGTCGCTTCAGTGCAGGAGGTGCAGGTTATCTTCCTGCACCTCCTGCATCACTCTAAGATTCCATTAAAATCAAGATCAAAATCACTCTAAAATCAAAATCAAAATCACTCTAAGATTCCATTTTATTTCATGGACTTTGAATTAGAATGGAGTCAATTCTATTTTCACAGCTGCTTTAACATCACCAAGACTTTACCCAGGAGGTACAAAAGCAGTTATAGACCTCTAGTCTTTCCTCAAACCTCCATAAAGACATTGGACAAATCATGTAACTTTAGTGAAAACACACCATTTTCCTGACTTTTCACTACTACATTCACACTCACAGGACTATTTGAATTAAAACCCATTAAAGAAAGGGCACCAAGGCAAGAAAAAAGTGTGGTGGTTTGTTTGTTTTTTCTTTTATAAAAGAATTGCAGCTTTTGTTGACCATTTGAGACAGAGCAGATTATCACAAAGTATTTAGTATGTATTTTAAAGTTTCTCTAGCAATAGTGCATTGGATTACTTTAACAAATCTGTGTTTCAGAAGTAACAGTTCAGGACTAACTAAGATCTATTTGCAGATATCTACTTTATATTTTAAAAAAAAACAAACCCAAACAACACTTATCTACAAAGATACTTCAGATTCACTAAATAACATTTTATTACATGAGGGCAATTTTGATGTATAGGTAAGTTTAAAACCTGGTTGGTGACACAGGTTGGTGAGAAATGAAGAAGTCAAGCTACAGACCTGCTGTATTCAGGATCAGCAGCAAGAAGGACCTTAAATTCTAGTCTTGGTTCATACTCCTTTGGACACAGCCTGTATTTTACCTCTTTCTCAAAATTCATCTAAACATTTAATCTCGTATTTTAACTCATTTCCTGACTCTCTCAGTGTTTGGAAACTGCTATAAAGACTGAAACAAACGTTTCCTTTGGTGTCTGATGCAGATCAGTAAAGTCACAAAAAAATTATCCCCCTAAAAGAAGAAACTTTGTTCAAAATAATACTACAACTGACACACATTTAAAGCAATGTTAAATCATCACTGCCCCAAGAAAGAAAATACTTCTGGTTATTAGTTCCCCCCCCCACCTCCATCTACACAAGAGAACATGGGATTTATCTCTGCCTGCTTGTACTCCAGCATGTGAGCAGAACAAACTTCTTTCCAGCCAAAACCCTATGCAGCAAGTCTACTGTCATATGGCAATTCCAATTTTTAACAGAAATACTACTTTCCACACCCTGAAGTGCTAAACTGGTTGTGGGTAACTGAATTGGAGGAAGGCAGAACAATTTCTGTCTCAGCTGAACTGGATTTAATCTGAAAGTTTTATTGCTTTGAGTCTTTGGTCAATGCCAGGGTTTGAAAGTTAACTAGCAACAGCCTCTTAACTATTATCTGTTTTGTACTACAATATATCAAAATTAATAAAGGCATTGCTAAGGCTTTTCAGTAGAAACACACACCTAGCAAGCAGGGGGATATTTAAAACTCACCCTACAAAAATTTTTCCAGTTAATATCTTTTGTTTCTAATGCATCCATTCTTTTCTATTGCTAAAATATTAGTAATAAATTTAAACTCTGCTTGCAGCATTCTGTTTTTATTCTTTTCTGCAGGTCATAATCCTCAAAACTATTATTCTAAGTCACCTGTAGTAATTTTTCACCATACTGCCTCCCCCCTACAATAAGCCTATCTGGACATCAAACTGCCTACCCACTGCAGAAACTCACGCAGTGCAGAGCACAGTGGAGGGAGAAGGAACAACCATATTTATTCAGACTCATGAGGAGAATCAACAAACCAGTTTTTCTTCATTTGTTTCCTACACCTGTGCAAACAGTTTTGTGTTTCTTTTTGGCAGAAGAAGAGGAGGCTCTCAAGAACATACACTGTGCTTTAAACTAGGAAGACGTTAGTAGGAAGCTTCAGAATCAAACCTAACTCACACATTAGGTTTTTTATTGGTGATCACAACTTAGCTGACCGTGACAACAGCACATAACTGATCCTCTCCAACGCTGCTCTCACTCACAATTTCACTTTAAAATCCAAAGAGGGACAACAGAAATTTTAATCCACAACGTGTTTTTAGTGGTCATTAGGTATATAAAACAGATAAACTATAAATACTCTTTCAACAAGATCAGAGTAGTAAGTATTTTGCAGCCATCTAAAGAAAGCAGAGATAAAGTGTTGGGAAAATGTTTACTTTTTAATTATATAGCAAGAAACAACAGACTGAACACAAACACAAGGCTATTTCCATCCTGTAGTATATTTCACAAGACAGAGGTAAAATGAACTGACTCTATACAGATTAAGTACAAATTTGTCTAAAACCAAATCAAGTTAACTCTATTTTCCAGTTGGATCCAACCATTTTCTAAGTGGTTCCACTCAACTAAATTAGGTGTGTCTTTGTGTGCCATTACCTCTATGAAACAGAAGTAATTATACAAGATGCTCTGCATCTTGCAAAGGCTAAAAAGACATTTAGTAAATGAGAAATAATAATCTTAGTGACTGGGTAAATCCAGTTTAGTCACATACTGACTAAATTGCTTGATCAGGTAAGTAACAAAAAGATGGCCTGGATATCAGATCTTGTCTTGTACTACAGGAAGCATGGACAGTAGTAAAACAAGCATCAGTCCACTGTACACACGTTTCCTCATGCTACTATTAAAGAGTGAACTACAGTTTTAATGAAGAGGATACAATATGGGAATTTTCCAAGAAAGCAAATTATGAGTTTCTAAAAAGGAATACCAACTGAAAACCAAAAGATTTGTGGAGAGAAGAAAAGAGGAGGCAGGGGTCTTGGCAAGCAGCCACACATTGTAGATGCAAGAATTGCTTATTATACAGATAAGGGGTTTTTTTTCAAATACACTCTTCATCACCAGATTAACTATTTTTCTACTGACATTAAACTGGCAGTCAATGATTACAGCAAACACAGATTGCTCGTGAAAACTGAATCCTATGTGAAGGAAAAATAAATGAAAAAAATTAGTTTAACAGCAGCGTTTCCTTTTTTAAAAAAACTTATCTCTACAGAGCAGAAACTGAGACAGAACTGTTCCTTCAAGTAAACCATTGAATCTGCACAAAGTTTCCTACAAATACTTCATTAAAAATATGTGTACTTCTTACTATGACTGACTCTCCCTCTTCAGTAACAAATCAAAGAGTCATAGAATGGTTTGGGTTGGAAGGGCCCTTAAAGCTCATCCAGCCCCACCCCCCCTGCCAGCAGCAGGGACACCTTCCACTAGACCAGGTTGCTCAAAGCCTTATCCAACCTGGCCTTGAACACTTCCAGGGAGGAGCAGCCACAACTTCCTTGGGCAATCTGTTCCAGTGACAAAACAAAACAGCAAGCTTACTATGAAGTAAACGTCCAACTCTGCACAGAAGTTTGGTCATAAACATTGTTCATTTTACTTTACTGCATCTGCCTGGTGTAAATAACTTGGGAATGATGAGAGGGAAAAAACAAACCAAAAAAACCCAAACCAAAACCTGCTCAGATTCCCAGGACCACAATCTTCAAGACACCGGCCCATATAGCACTTCCAAAAACCAGCTTTGCTCCACGTTTAGCTTTAAGCTCTGAATAAACTGGCACCTGCCCAGTTTTGAATGGGATAGCTGTGAGAAGGGGAGGAAACAGTTCTATAAGCACCATTTATGCTAATCACTGCACACAAATACTAATCACTGCCGACAAATCACTGCACATTATGGCCTTTTATGTATCGCATCAAGTACTTTGCGTGCTAAAATAACTCAACAGCTATTTCATAATTCCAATGTCTCTTTGGTGGAGCTCAGAACCTATGTGTACAACACACCAAATCCACAAAGAAAACAGGAACTACTAATAAACTTTTCAAACAATTATTGGTGTATACATGCAGCTCAGAACTGGGCTACATCTGTTAAGGGAAAGGGAGAACAGACTCTGAACTTTTTTCATCCAAGGTAAACTTTAACATGAATAACATGAGATAACACGAATAACTAGAGATGACAGGAGTTCTCAGACAAGACTGTTACTCCTACATTTTAGCAAAAAGCTACTTGGACAAATTATCTGTCAATAGTTCAAAAAAGTTTTAATAATAGTTATGTGTTAATAGGTTGCTAAAGTAACAGCTGATACAAACACTCAAAATAAATAGTTCTGGTTACATGTACAACTCAACTAAATATTAAATTCTATTGATATTGCAGATACTGTAATTTGTATCATCTAATGTTAGTTTAACTCTCAAAGATTTAAAACTGAAGGGGAATCATGGGCTTCTTCAGCAGTATAAGGGAATACTTTCAATTTCTTTCCTAAGAAATGCTAACGTTGAATTCATATTTTCATAACTACTGAGTTTTCATTTACCTATTCAGTTAAAAAAAAGGAAATGAGAACTCTCTGTGGCAAATCATTTGAAACAACAACCTTTCTGTTAAGATACACTTACAAAGGCATTGGATAACCAGTACTTCTAGAGTCAATTTACTGTTTTTAGAAAACATATTTATGAAGTATGTTTTATAAGCTTATATCTTATGAAGGCAGAGGGAAAGGAAAAGATGAAAGGGAGAGGAAAGTTAGACAGCTGAGGAACATATTGATCAAATATTTGTCACAAGCACCAAGCACCGATTTACCTTCTTCATCAATCCATTTCATGGTGAAGAGCTGCTCGTTGTCAAAGGAGCACATGTCTCGAACTTCATTGCACAGTCCCTCGAATGAGATGGAAGGTTCAAAATATGTTATCATGATGTCCCTGAGCAAAAGACAAATAAATTTCAGAAATTATACAGCACTATGTAGCATTTGATCATCGCTTCTAACGCTTTCCAGATACCACTAACACAAAACCCATACCTGCTGCATACTAATTAAAAATGTTAAAGTAATATCAATAAACTGATAGAATGAAATGCTGTAATTTTTTTTTTAAGAACATTATTAACACATTACTATTTTTCTTGCTCTTTAACAGTTATTTTGTTATTAGATATTAAAATGTTATAAGAATGTACACATCTTCTCCAATTAAATTTTGATTGTATAAATGTTATGAAAAATTCATTAAATTTTCCTAGCAGATTGGGGTGACTGTTCCAAATACTGGAAGTGCCTTTAAAAGACAGACCTGTGATGCTTCACCACAATGAGGGGGGAGGCTGACAGAGACACATTTACTTAGAATTACAATTTATTACTATACTGTTATGCATAATGGCTATTTCTGTTACAATTAAGATTAAAGAGTTAGTTAACCTGCTGTTTTAAATATGTTAACATAAAATGTTGACCCATTGTCTTGGTATTTGCTGGGCCTTAAAGGGGAACAGGTGACTCAGGGTTGCAGTCCTTTAAACAAAGGATTTCAGAGAGATAGTTCAGAGGAAGGTGGAGGAAAAAAAGGAGAAGTGTGTTTACAACACTACTCTTCAAACATCTCATATAAGCCCAATGTTTGAGCTGAGATTAATCTTCCCATAAAAACCTCAGCTAGTTGGGATTTGTTTCTGTTTGTGTCAGCTGCCACCACTACTTGGTAGGGGGGGGGAAAAAGAAATAATAGAAGCAATAAAGTTTATATCTGGTCAAAATTCACATCCACCAGGCTGAAGTGCAGGCATGCAGCAAGTTAAACGTCTTTAAATCACCTTGTGCAGGGACAGAGTGATATCAAGGTGACTTAACACACTGTGATCACTGAACCTGAACTACTTTCAGGAGTGGCAGAGAACACACACGATAAACAGGCTTGCCTGAGGCTCCTTTTAAGTTCAGCAGCATGGATAAACTCAACTAGCAATTTCTAAGCAATCTAAAAGAACAGCTAGCCTACTTCTGGATTTATGAGCAAGAGCAGAGTTAGTTTAGTTAGGGGAAAGACTAGTAAATGGTCAGGACAGTGAAATGATCTCTTCAATAATCTGAATAAAGCAGTCAAAACACTGCCATGTTATTTGGTTGAGGAACTGCTCTTCTTTCAACACAAGACAAAATGCAAGATGAAACAATATTTGGAGTTAATATTTAGACACAGAACAGTACTTTGGGGTAAAAGGAACTTTGTTTGAAACACCTGATTGCACCCATCCCACAAGGCAAGCTGTTTTCTCTCCCATTCAAAGGTCTCTCTGCATCCACTCTGAAAAGGCACAAACTGTGAATCCAATGCTGGTGTTTGGTCTCTCTGAAGGGAGGGAGATTTAACAGTGGGTTCCTGTTAGAGACACACAGGTATCAGCCAAAGAGAACCCACGAGGCTGTATTAGGAGGCAAAGTCTTAACCTGTATTTCCTGTTTTTCAGGGAAGGAAATAATGCACTGCTTACTTAGCAGCTTCACTGATTTCATGCTGAAGTTTACCATCCCTTCATTTATTCACATTTTAGTGCAGATATATTTACTTTGGAATATTTTCTTCAACAAAAAGTTAAGTTCTGAAGGACTATGAGAAGTCAGACATAAGTATTTCAACATTGCAGTTTATTTTTTGATTGAACTAGTCAGTAATGGGAGAGGGTATGTTAAATCCAGCAGTGACAACACAACCACGATGGGCAGAGAAGCAAGAGGAGTTAGGGGACAGGCCACAATCCTGAGAGACAGTCATCACTGATGCTCTAGCTAAAAAATGAAGATTAAAAAAAAAAATGATTAATAAAAGCCCTTCAGCAGTTTTTCAAATTTAAATCCAAGACCACTTAAAATAGATTTACCTGCACTACAGTGAACAGAAAAAGTCACAATATTAAGATGCACTGAACAGCACAGGAACCTCTTTGTGTCTATTAAGTAAAAGCTGGTACCAACAGAAAAAAAACCCCTCTCCCTACTTGTTGCCAGCTTCAAGTAGCAAAATAGTTGCCCTTCAAATAAAAAAAGAGTTTAATTATTTTAGAATTTAAGCAAGTTCTCTGAATTACTACTCTACTACCATGTATCAGATAATTATTAAATACACTTGGAAGATCTTACCATCTCTGTTATAACACTAATCAGTCTTTCAGAGAACCCTAGCTAATGACAATATTAGAAAAAAAAAAAGATGAATAAGGTTCTACAAGGAATATCCAGCATACTTTTCCTAGAGATATGAAACCAGCTTTAGATAACACAGAAACTGAAAGATTACAGGTCCTTCTACAAGGAAGATTTTGCCATTTAAACTATTCAGATGACACTGACATTTTCTACTGGGACAGGTCTCACTTCCAGAGTGGTTCTGCTATCACACCTCTGCATTATATGGTGTTTTCCACACTTCTTGCACCTAACACCTCACTGATGATGTCCTGCTTAGGAAAAAGCTGTATTCACTCAAGCTAAGACATAAAGTTAAACTCTACTGAGAAGGAATTTTAAACAAAAACTAGTAGTCTAAGTTAAAGAACAAAGGAAAGTTAATGCAGACCATAGCCTGCTGCCCTGCAGGAAAAAATCCAAAATGCTTTATTTTCACTAAGACATGGGAAAAAAAAAATTCTTGACAATAGCTTTTTCCTTCTGATGAAAAGAAGATTATGCACTGCTTTTAATAAGCATGTTTGTTATAAAGCTATTCTAAGGTATAACATCCTTATATCTCTCCTCATGACACACACAGGGAATCAAAAGAAAATCCAATTCAAGCACACTATCCACCACCACATCTGGATGTGTCAATTAACTCTTGCTATGGAAGCAACAGTTTCTTTAGAATTTATTTTAGCACTAGTGTAATAGGTCTTAATCAGGGACCTGTGAGTAGGAAACATGTAAATAAATAAGATAGCACTTGTCTTGAATTACTTTCAGTTAAAATGTTGTCATTTAGATCTTCCATAAATATTAATAAAGGGTCAATTTATTCACACTAATAAAAGGCCTGCCTGAATCAATACCCTGCAAATGTGAAAACATAAATCATAGGAAGACTGAGAAAACACATATGGTAAATCTAAATGTGAACACCAGAGAAGAGACTTTAAATATGTCTAGAAGACCATGAACCTCATCACTGTCTTCCCCACTTTCCCTCTGAGATCAAACAGCTTTTCTCATCCCTTTTCTTTTACAGATCATAGAATCATAGAATGGTTTGGGTTGGAAGGGACCTTAAAGCTCATCCAGTTCCAACCCCCCTGCCAGCAGCAGGGACACCTTCCACTAGACCAGGTTGCTCAAAGCCTCATCCAACCTGGCCTTCAACACTTCCAGGGAGGGGGCATCCACAGCTTCTCTGGGCAACCTGGGCCAGTGTCTGACCACCCTCACAGTGAAGAACTTCTTCCTAATATCTCATCTAAACCTCCCCTCTTCCAGCTTAAACCCATTTCCCCTTGTGTTGTCATTAACTGCCCTTATGAAAAGTCCCTCCCCAGCTTTCCTGGAGCCCCTTCAGGTACTGGGAGGCCGCTATAAGATCTCCCCAGAGCCTTCTCTTCTCCAGGCTGAACAGCCCCAACTCTCTCAGCCTGTCCTCACAGCAGAGCTGCTCCAGCCCTCGCATCATCCTGGTGGCCTCCTCTGGACTTGTTCTAACTGCTCCAGGTCTCCCTTGTGTTGGGGGCTCCAGAACTAGACACAGAACTCCAGGTGGGGCCCTACAAGAGCAGAGTGGAGGGGGAGAATCCCCTCCCTCGACCTGCTGCCCACGCTGCTCTGGATGCAGCCCAGGACACGGTTATTGCCCTCTGGGCTGCAAGCGCACACTGCCGGCTCATGTTGAGCTTCCCATTCACCACCACTCATCCAACAGTCATAACATCCTTTAACAAAAAAAACCCCCACCCATAACCAACCAAATAAACAAAACAAACAAACCCCCAATGCCAACAGTTACGTGCCATTCAATACCTGTATCTCACTTTTGACTTCTGAGCTTAAACTTCTGTGAGAGAACAGCCCACTGTAAGAACAGACTCTGCTGCTTTAGATTTTTCCACCTGCAGTCTAACAGGGCCATCACCTACTATGTATGTGGAGATATACAGACCCATAATCACATATTATCTACATATCCACGTATATATCACACACCTGGGTCTGTCATTAAAGCTTCTGCTAATGTCTAATTACAGCTCACTGAAATAAGCCCATCCAAGACCCCTGGAGAATTCTGCTGTCCAGTATTGTTTCAGTACCGTAAGGTGCAGGCACTGCCACTTCAGAACAATCTGAAGCACCTCTTTCCCCAGTGGAAGTCTGAGGTTTCAAATTGCCTGCTCCTGTAATCTGTTTTTCTGGAAAAAAAAAATATATCACCAGAAAATTAAATCACTGCAAGAAAGGGTGAAAATGTGTTCATAAGCTTAAACCAAAGCTTTCTTAAGCTAAACGCTCTCCTCAGCAAAACCTGATACTCCACAGACAATGAAAGACATTAAGCTGAAGAACTGATCAGATAAAAAAAAAAAGATGTGAAAACTCAAAAAGTCTTCAGAAATTAATGTCCTGGAAATATTTATGGAGGTACATTTTGATTTTACAATTAATATTGAACTCCCCTGCCCCCACACACTTTTGCCATTCATTTAAATGTATTAAAATTAAGAAAATTAAAAGTTTGTTTAACATGTATCATGAGATGACTGTCAAAAGCATTCTTCACTTGAAGCAAATCAAACTGAAGGTGGACAAAGCATTGGTAACCTATGCCTTTACCTATATTAAAAATCTAACCTACATTACAGCCTACACAGTGCAAAAAATCTATGTCAGGCACCGAAAGAACAAAAGCAGTTCTGATCATGACAGAAAAATGGTTCTTCAAGTTTGATGTTTGTTTTTGTTTCTTTTTTAAAAATCAACATTAATTCTACATTATTTTTAGTGCACAAGCAGAGTATTATTCCTACCCATTCCCCACTGCTACGGTGCAATCCTCCTCAGATGTATTAATGATATAATAGCACCGACAAAAAGCATCAACAACAAATGAGATAAGACAAAAGGTAAACTTTGAATAATATTAGAAAGCTAAACTGGCTGTAATTACAGGTGCTGTTTGGTGCCACACATCTGAAGCTGCTACACTTTGTTACTGTATCAACAACAACAACAAAAAAGTATGTAAACATTTGGGGTAATTAATTCAAGTCCTAAGAACTCGCTGAGGAACCTCTATTTACATCCACTGCACAGATTACGGTAACTCTTTAAAATAGATAAGATTATTTTCAGCATTTTAAACAAGCAGTCCTATGAGAAAGGTAAGTGTGGAGAGAAGGAAATACCTGGATAAATTCAACCGGGTGCCCTAATTTCCAAGTCTCTAGGAATTCCCATCCTCTTATTCTCATCATCTCTGTTCATTTTAGGAAAATTTGCCTTCCTGGTTTTACATATTTCATGAATTTAAGATAAAAGAATTAGCACTGCACAGCTGAATGAAACAAAGACCCTTCAAAGAGTTCTTCATGAAAGTCTTTATCTTGGCTGAGAAAAGCAATTAGGCTCTGGGCCAGACTAAGCAATGTTTTGGGCATTCAGGTTCAGCTCTTTGCTCCCAGTCGGTGCACACCTAAGCGCGGTGTCTCCAGTCCCAGGCAAGTATCCTGACTATCAAATTCCCAACTGTTTCAAAAACAAACCTGTGCTTCTGAGTTGCTGGGTTGTTTTGGGTTTTTTTTCCTTTAACCAGAAACTCCTTCTGGAAGTAGAAAAGCCCTTCCTAGCAAGACTGGCACAAGAATTTCCACAACCCACTTAAATGCTTCTATTAAAATGAAATTAAGAGAGATTAACATTTCCTGATTAACACTATTTCCCATTAAATCCTCTATCCAGCTCTAATCTTGGGACAGTTTATATGACAAAATGGGAAAGTGCTGCCTTTGATATCAACATTTAGATCCTCAGTTTCCAGGTCATTCCAGCGTAAGTGCAGGTAAAGTGTTTTGTTTCAATACCCACTTCTTGATAGTGCCAGTCTGAGAAGCGGGTACGAGACCTTTGGAAAGGTGGAGAGAATAATTTGTTTAGAGCTCAAAACAAATCATGACTAAGGCATTCAGCTTGTTGGTATTCACAATGGTTAACCAACACTCTGTATGACTCAGTAGCATTATTAAAAGTAAACTGGCAATTGCATTAACAGATAAAAAGTCAATAGATGAGACTCAAAAGAAACATTCCAGTGTCTGTGAAATTATTTACCTAATATTTAAAGTGTCATGAGCCAGCATTCCTCTCCCATGTAGCAGTTTTCCTCCTCACTCCCACAACCCTGAGCTGCTTTCTCTCTGTTCTTGCACCATAACCTCCCTGTGCTAAAGCAAGAATTCATGTGACTGCATGTGGAAATGATCAAGATTAAAACTGACCCACAGCAGAAGAAAAAATAAATGGTTTTCACCCAGAACAGTTTCCACTTTAGTTCATTGCCTGACCAAATGAACACTTCTGCCAGCTGATAGCCAGGGGCATCTCCATATCCTTAAGAAATGGTGGATTAGAGGGACTGTAAAACAAAGGGCTTAGATTTTCACACATTATTACTTAGACAGTGTTTCACACATCCTTTAAAGCCACAGATTGTGCCAGTCTCTACAGTACTTCTACAGACTCTTGTAGAGATAAGCCCAAAGCAGACACAAGTCACAGATCAAACATGGTACCAAACACCATATGCTCAGCATGGTTTCTATACCTGTCCTTAAAAATATAAAGCTAGAGATACTAAATACTGTAAATATAATGAATCATTTATTATACTTAATACAGGTAACTGGAAGGAAGCTGTTGAGAGTATCGTGTAATCTAAAAACACAACCTACATTTTTTTCTGCTTAGATCACCTCCTCTCAAATTTAATGGTCCAATGAACCACCATCAACCCTTGCACTCAAACTTTTAAAGTCAGGCCCTGTAACTTACTATTTAATAGGGGGTTGTGAACCCACAGCGGAACGCTTATTCGGTCTTATATGTTATCATTGAAGAGCCAATGAATTAGACCAGCAAAATTCAGGTTTTCAGTGTGCAGACCTCTAGTGTGTGTGTGTATATGTATATATATAATTATATATA
>NW_010325583.1:14249-46377 GCF_000700745.2 Antrostomus carolinensis | reverse complement strand
CATTCCCCAACTTATACTGGAGCCTGGGGTTTTGGCAACTGCAATTAAAAGTAGTTTAAGATAAACTACTTCTAAGTCACCAACATGATAAAAGGATCAAGATTCCTGGGCTAGAGTAACTCAGGCTTAATTTTATTGTAGTGCTTTCATGTTGAATTTGCTAGTTAAGAATGAGAGGCACACCAAGAAAAGATTGTCTGTAGTTATGCATGGAAACAAAGTGCAAGCTAAAGACTTAAAGAACGTCCAAAATACAAGAGAGAAAAATGAGTAGTAAAAGAGTATGGGTACTAAACTGTGTAGTTATCAGGGAATTCAACTGAGGGCTTGAGGAAATAAGCTTAGAAGGCTGATATTTTGTGACCTTCCTGATGGTTTAATGGATACAGAGAACATTAGTAACTTGGAGTCTTCTGCTCAAGCAGTTTGTTTAAAGATCAGCTTGAATGACCTTGCATGTGATTGAGAAATACACATCTCTCTCTGGATTGCAGACAAACTACTGGAAAACTGGAAAATGTTTTTATTTGTATTCAAGTTTGTTTTGTTTTGCTGTCTTTCTCCTGGATTAATGACTTCCATTTCAGAAAGATTGCTGGTTAAGAAAACTTGAGATGTATGGATGTTGGCTGCTGTACCTCCTTTGTAGACTAACATCTCTTTTTTGTGAGATAGACGTGCCTCAGGAAATGTCTGCTTCAACTTCTTCAGTAGCATCACTGTGTCAGTTAAAGGACTGAGATGGAGGAACAGTTTCCAGTGAAGCCTAATGTATTGAACCACATCTCCTTCTGGCTAATCTGAGCATGGTGACGTCCTGTCAGCTCTGTTGTCACCTGCAGTGGACCATGGGGTTGGTGCACATAACCTGCCTGATGGCATAGAGCGGCTGATCACAAAGCTTTAACCGGAGAGGATACAAATTCCCAGTTGACTTTGCTTTAAAAAGGGCATTTTACATCTTGATTGTACTCCTTGGATTTTGATGAATGCCAGACTAGTTACTCTGATTTATTCCATTCTGTTTAGGTTCCTGTTCCACACCCACCCCAATGGTATCAGGATGTCTTCCAGACTTCTTACTGACAAAAAACGCTAGAAAACAAGACTAGCATTTGTCAAATGGGGCTCTCTCTCCATTTTTCTCCACACACCTGTCCTTTAGGGGGAGAAGAAGAGGAGAATAGCATGTGAGTTGTTTGAATTTTAATTTTAAAAACCCCCTCAATTGTATGTTATGTACAGAAATTAAGGTTTGGGCTTTTTTTTTTTTTTTTCTTGAATGATGACATTTAGAGTAGAAAAAGGTTTTTTGGGTGGGTTGTGGTGGGTTTTTTTTATTTTGGTGAGGCTTGTAGCTTCTGTCTTATGTGGGAGGGGTTTTTTCAACTGTTTATGGGGAAAGTCTTGCCTTTCAAGCCAAAGATTTCATGTTGACAGTGATTTTGTTTTTGTTTTGGTTTTTTTTTTTTTTTTTTTTGAGAAGTACAGCTTATCAAGACATTCAGGACCATCAAGACTGAATTACTGTTTGGGGATTTTCTTTATTTATTTTTTTCTTCTTGTTAGAACTTATCCTGGATGGGTGAATTGCTTAGCAAGGAGGACTGAGGTCTCTTCAACTCAGTAATTGAGTCCTTTGGCAGCTATTTAAGAACAAAGAAATACCCGTGAAGCTCCCAGTGACCTTTTTCACTGCAGGGTAGTTCTGTTACATTCTGTGCCCATTCTTAAATCTCAGTCTAAATTGTATTTTGCTGTAATCCAGGGAGGAGGTGATAAAGGCTAAAACCATGGGGATACTTTACCATGTACTGGGAGCTGAAGATAAGCAACTGATTCCTCCTTAGCCCAGCTGCATGGGGAGAGATACAAGCCTAGCTGTTGGGGAAGCACTAGACCCTTCCTGGTGGTATGTTGTTCTAGACAGATGGGCAACCATGCAGCACAACAACTCTCCAAATAGGTGACCTGCAGCAGATAACCTGTCTTTCTGTAATCTTGCTTTGGTCATCATCTATCTCTGTATATTAGACTCCAGCTATCACAGCTTGCTACAGGGAGCAGGATATAAATCCAAATTCTGGAGCAGAGGAAGGTGATAGAACTATATACACTTCAGAGGAGTAGACCTAAAAGCATATGGGTTTTAGATATATTTGTCTCACTTCAGCTAACAGTACATTAACTACACTTTATTTCTACTGCATTAATATTGTGGTAGCTTGTTTTATGCCAAGGTCCATATCAGCTTGCAGCAGCAGAAACTTCTGCAGGAAATTTAGATTTTAGTAGCAATCATATTTTAAGCGTGTACATACATGACAACAAACCAAATTATCAAAGTAGCTTCTCATCCTGACAATAGTGTTCGAGGTGAAAGGTGTTGAATTGCTCCTTCCTAAATGAGATTACAGTAATTTTCTGAATAGAATTTAGTAAAATTCTGGTGTTTGTTTTCTCTTACCAAAAAACCCACAAAACACAGTATAGCTGCAATATAGGCACAAAAAGATCTGAAAGCAAACCTTGGAATTTTGTTTAGATAGGAGAGAAGAAATGTAAAGGATTTCCCTTCCCCCCCAAATTAGATTCTGTTTCCTGTAAGAGGAAGCAAGGGATCTACTGGGAAATACCAATAAGACCAGTTCTTTGGCTTCAGGCTTTTGGGTTTTCATATTTAAGAATTCGTTTTTCTGACTTGAGTTTTTGGTTTAACACTGTGAAATACAAGCACCTGGGTTCAAGTTTTCCATCACTTTTTTTTTTTTTTTAATGTTTCTTTTTCAGGAAAAGTGCAAAATGTTTCAAATTCCTGTTCAAAACCTTGATAATATCAGGAAGGCTCGAAAAAAGGTGAAGGGCATTCTTGTGGATCTTGGGCTCGACAGCTGCAGGGAATTGTTAAAGGTAAAGCATTTGAAAGAATGTAAACTAGTCTGAAATGTGAACCCTTGAAAAATATGTCACATTTTAGTGTACAATACTCCTCTGCTGTAGATCTTTATGGTGGGATCTTTACTTGAAGGATTACTCATGACTGACTACTCATACACCAGGGGTGGAAGGTAGTGTTTTAGTACATCCCATTGAAAGAAACTCATTTCTCAAGAAGCTGTGTTATAAATGGTGCTGCTTATTCTCTGCTAGTAACATGTCAACAAAAGGGAACAGTACAGCTTCAGGAAAAAGGCTACAGATGAATGGAACATTATTGGTGTACTACCCAGGAACTTTTTTGTGATTCTTTTAAAATCACAAGCAGATGAAGACTCCAGTCTACTCAAAAGCATCCAGGGAAAAACACCAAACTTGTCTTACTGACTTGAAGTTCAATTCTGCATCTTTAAAAAGTATATGCAAGTGGACTGGGGCCATCAAGATAAACCTAGTACTGTTGTTGCCACTTTGAGGAGAAAATATTGGGCAGGAAAAATTGACACCATCGGATTGGCAGGCTAACACCAGCAAAAATGCAAGCACAGTGACTGAACAGGAGTGTGTTTCAGCCAGCTGGTGCACAGGCCTTTTTTGCTGTCCAGTATGTTCATGACTACATGTTGACGTAGTCTAGAGTTTGGATTAATTCTGTATGATGGTACTAAAGTAAGTTAACTCTCTGTAGGGAGGCTGTTGTCTTCTGTGGTGTTTTTTCAAAAAACTGTATAGGTAAATGATTGGGGGGGAAAAAAATGACTAAGATCTACATGCATAACAAAGTCTGAAACATTCTTGGTTATTGCAGTTGAACAATGTTTGATATATCTAAATAAATGTTGTAAGAGCTCAGGGAAAAGTGTATTTATCTAGTGATTTCCATTTTCTTACTGTTTTTATTGGGTTGTATATTGTTTTGTAATTAAACCTCTAAGCCAGAAGCAGTTCTGTCTTGACCCTTTAAAATATAAGTGTTTTGACGATGCCAGTTTTTCTGCTGTGAAATTGATTGCAGCCTAACTTTTTGATTGCAGGATGGAGTTTAATGGTGAATGAGGAATAAGGTGGTTTGTGTTTGGCTGGTTTTTGGGTGTCTTTGGTTTTATTTCATTTTTAATAATTGGTGGTGGTGGGGAACACAGTGAATATTTCCATTCTGGAAAAAGCTTTGAGATGTGGGCCAAAAAAAATACCATTTTAATTTTTTGTAAATAATTCTCCCTCAACTAGGTTCATAACTTCAGTTTGTTTTTTCCAGGTAATCTGGGGCTGGTTTTGGTAAAACTTTCATCAGCCAGAACAATGGTTTTTGAAACTTGATTAGTACTTGGCTCATATGATGATGGTATTTCTTTTTGGTAGAGGAGGGTGTATGATGTCTTAATAGGTGAGAAGTAGCTGAAGTTTGTGTTATCTTATTATTTTTTTTTTTCTCAAATATTAAGATTGATTTCTGGACGTTGTCCTCGTGAGGAAGCTGGACAGTTGCAGAAACTGTATGAAATGATAAGGTACAAATTTGACCTGCCATCTGGTCTTAAAATTGGTCTTAAACTGTTCTGATAAGGCACGAGAATGGACAGTAGTTTGTGAGGAAGGTGAAGGAATTTCACATATAACTAGTATTTTTTTTTTGTAGCTTGGAACCTAAAACCTAATCCATTTGGTCTAAAAGTTCTTACTTGATTTCTGCTGGAAGAAACAATGAGCCTTTTTGTGCTAGGTTACTAGTTTGATTCTCAGAGTAGTACTTTTAAGTACTCTAATGTCAGAAGCTTTCCTTTAGTAAACAATTTTAGCTTCTTTTACGTATTGTGATCTTAATTTAAACTCTCAGCATTTTATCTTTTTGTTCTGGAAAACAGTGATGGTTTTAACACAGAAGGGAGAACAGTTCTTAAAGTGTCTTTCTTTTAAACTTGGAAATACCCACTATGCATTAGGATTAATTAGGAGGGTTTTTGTTACCTTTCCCTTCTCCTTCTCCTGGAAGTGAGAAACGTGGGAAGGGCTTAACAAGTTAGCCCATCAAAGCTTGCTTCTTGGTCCTCAACATGGATCTCTGTTTAAAGCAAGAGTTGAGAACAGCACTGATGGTAGTGAGAAGAATCATTATCTTTCTCTGTCAGTGAATATTTCTCTGTAGGAAACGGCCCTTTTAGCAAAATTATCGAGATTTACAATCGCATGCATTTGGCTTGTGGGAATCTGGTGTTCGATGATGCGAGGGCTGGAGCACCTCTCCTATGAAGACAGGCTGAGAGAGTTGGGGCTGTTCAGCCTGGAGAAGAGAAGGCTCTGGGGAGATCTTATAGCGGCCTCCCAGTACCTGAAGGGGCTACAAGAAAGCTGGGGAGGGACTTTTCATAAGGGCAGTTAATGACAGAACAAGGGGAAATGGGTTTAAGCTGAAAGAGGGGAGGTTTAGATGAGATATTAGGAAGAAGTTCTTCACTGTGAGGGTGGTGAGACAGTGTCCCAGGTTGCCCAGAGAAGCTGTGGCTGCTCCTCCCTGGAAGTGTTGAAGGCCAGGTTGGATGAGGCTTTGAGCAACCTGGTCTAGTGGAAGGTGTCCCTGCTGATGGCAGGGGGGGTGGAACTAGATGATCTTTAAGGTCCCTCCAACCCAAACCAGTCTGTGATTCTATGATTCAAGTCTAGGAGCCCCTCTGGGTGGAGAGCACTCAAACCAAAAGCAGAACGTGTTTGGGATAGGCCATAAACTTCAAGAAGACTCTTTTTAACAATGTATGTGGAAGTCACTCCAGAGTGTTTGGCTGAAGAATTGTTAGTAAATCTTGAGTCTCTCCACTTTCTCTATCAAACATATGTAAGAAAAGCCTCATGTTCTCTAAGGCTGTGGGATTTCTCTTGTTCCATGCAAGGATTCTTTCTGACATGGTTGGGTTTGGTTGTGTTTTGTTTGTTTGTTTGTGGTTTTTTTTGTTTGTTTGGTTGGTTTTTTTAAGAAGGTTTGGCTGAAGGGCAGATAAATGACTCATTCAGTGCCTAGGTGTTGACTAGAATGGAAGAGGTTTGTTTCTTTGACCCTCAGCTCTTCAGGATTCTTCTTGGGGAAACTTGAAGGTTGAAAAAAGCTAGAAAGCTTATTGCAAACTTAGCTACATTTTTCTAAATTCTTGAATAATTTAATCTAAATCCAATTATTACTGGCATGACCTTGTGGCTCACTATAATCTGTTATACCCACACAGGGATTTTCACATTTTCCCCATGTGGACAGCCACCTAGTGCAGACAGAGCCTGCATTAAATAGGATTGTGTATTTGTTTGATTGCTAGAGGCTTTGTTTCTTTTTGTTGCTCAGTATATCCTGTGTTGCTTGTAGATGTCACATAAATATTGCATTATTTTCTTGACCATAGACTTACTGGATTTATGAATTCCATTTCTCTTGAAGATGGTCTAGTCTAAATAGTCTTTGTTACGTAGTTCTGCTGTTCCAGTGGGGTTTGGTGCAGAGGTGAAAACACCTTGCCCTCTAAGCATCTTGTAGAACTTTGAGTGAAGAAACGTCCTCTGTTTATGTGTTTTCTCCTTTTTTTCTTTTTCCTTGCTTTCTGTTGAGGCTATTTTTGGATTCAAAACAGACTGCAAAAGCAGATTATCTCTTGTTTTCTTTTTTCTTTTAGAATCTTAAAAGTTTTGACCCAGGTGAAAAACACTTCTGTGTTTTGAAAGGAGAGCAGCATGTGAGGGGAGAAGCGATGCTGGGTTTCTGTGGGTTAAGCCTGGATTTGTAGCCTGTGTTTTGTCTAAGAGTGTAGTGTGCTGTTTCATTCAGTTTGTGTTTGGATAAGTGTAGGCCTCCGAAAATTGGAGATGAATTTAAGATGTTTTAGAGTAGTAGCTGCCTTTAGCTTGAGGAACAGAAACTGCTGTGATGGGATTGATTAGAAGAACGCTGTAAGGAAAGTTGTTTACCCTGACAGGGTTGTTCCAGATGCAATAATATTGTTGCTTTTACAGCTTGAAGAAAAATACTGCTGCTCTTTGAAATAAGCTTCTGGGAAGGTCTTAGTTTTTCCAAGTTAAAAGCGTAGCAATGGTATGAAGATTTAATACTAAAACCTGTTGCAAAGTAAACCATAGTGGTAAGCTAATAAATGGAATTAAATAGTGAAATATTACAGATTTAGGAGGAGGAAATATCTTTGTGTTCACTGTGAACTTGGCTGGAAGCAGTGGAATTAAAGTGTAAATATTTTCACTCCTCTATTATCTTCAGTAACTGTGAAGTGTTCAGAATTCCTACTATATTACAAGGCAGTCATGTGAACAAGTATTTGAGGTAAAATAAATCAGAGTCAAAGAAGTAATTTCTTTGAACAGAGTTTTGGGATCTGTATCCAGATGCTGTATGGACTTTCTGTTCATCCTCTGCTTGTGTGGTTTTTCCTTTTTTTTTCTTTTTCCTTGCTCTCTGAGACTATTTTTGGATCCAGAACAGACTGCAAAAGCGGATTATTTCTTGTTTTCTTTTTTCTTTTAGAATCTTAAAAGTTTTGACCCAGGTGAAAAACACTTTTGTAACACTTCATGGAGTGATGTCTGTCCTTGGGAATCTGTGGGCAAAAGGAAGGTATGTATATTTGTGTTAGAAATTCTGAGGAGGTGTACATCTGGAGTTGCTGAATTTTATCACTTTCAGAAGTCCTGGGAAAGTTAAAATACACCTTTTTTATTGTAAAAACCCTTATCTTTAGCATCTAAGTACCATTAGTCAGGGAATAATCTTTCATTTCCTCAGTTGATTATAAGAACTGTATATGCTGCTTGCTATCTTTAAGGATACAGCCTTGAACGTTGGTATTTAAGGTGTCTCACTCATATTCTGCCTTTTTAGCCTCATCTGATGTGTAATCTGAAGGTGCTCTTGTATACAGCGTGCTTCTTGTTTCATTTGGAAGGGTGAAAGTGTGATCGTGTAGATGCGAGTGGACTAAGCTGAAATTATCACGAGCAGCTTGGGGATAGGGTTGCAGTAGGAAGCATACTCCTGTTGGATTTGTGCCTGTGAAACTGCTTTTAGTTCTCTGTAGCTGGAATCTTGTGTGAAGCTAGAATCTGCAAGAATGGCAGGGTTGAGTTCAACAAACCAAAAGATTGCTATAATTTTACATTCTAGCCAGTTTCTAAGGTAGTATGTGGAGCATAAGAATATAGCCAGAAGAAAAGGTAGTGTTTCCTCAGTCTTGCTGATTCAAAAGGGAATGGTTTAGAATAGTGTGCTGGTGGCTTGCCAGGATTTTTTTTTTAATTTTAATCTGCCTTTACCATCTTTAAAACAAACTGAGGCTGCCAAGTGCAATAGTTGCATTTTTTAACAAAGCTCTTGTCATCCAGGCTGATCTGACAAAGCCACTCAGTCTTTGCCCAACTGTCACTGAGTAGACAGCGATCCGTGCTGCCCTTCAGGACCTTTGTCTGCTTTGTCTCCTCCCTCTCCTTTCCTGAGCGTGGGTTCACACATTTAAGGCTGGAGGTTAATCTGTTCACATGAATTTGTGGATGAAAGAGTCAAATGTGACTTGTTGTTTGACTAGGTCCCTAAAGAGAGGTTGCATCTCGCCTCTTAGCAAGTAAGGCTTCAGTGAAGACTACTTTGAGTTCAGGTGAATGGAATAAAACCTGTTAATGGTTATGATGATATCTCTCCTTTCTTCCACTCCTTTTTTATTTCTTCTTTATGCACTTGTAAAACTTCTCCTTTTATCAGATCTCTTGGCTCCAGTCAGCATGTTATCTGAGCCCTAGCAGGGTTGAATTTTTTTTTTTTTTTGCCTTTTCCTCCACCTTCTGACTAAAGAAAGAAATTCAGTGTTGGGAGATGTGTGTTAGATGAGTAGGGGAAGTTTCCTCTCCTCCCCAGACATGAAACAGGGAAGAGGAGGATGAACACAGAGCAAGTGAAGCTTTTCCTGTCTAAAGCTGAAGATGAAGGAGTTTTTATCTGTCTTCCTTCCACAGTCCTGTAGGAAAAATGATGGACCATTTCAGTAAAATGGAAAAGAAGTAAAAATCATGCACTAGAGAGGGAATCTTCTTTCATCACTGTTGCCTGGAGAGAGACCAGCCAGAGACCTGATCCCTTACTAGAAGGGAGAAATACAGATCCTGACTCAGCTACTCAGCATGACCAGTAGTATCTTGCCCCATCCCTGGAAACATCCAAGGTCAGGTTGGACGGGGCTCTGAGCAACCTGATCTGGTTGAAGATGTCCCTGCTCACTGCAGGGGGGATGGACTAGATGGCCTTGAAAGATCCCTTCAACTCAAACCAGTCTGTGATTCTATGATCTGTATCTGTCCAGAAACCAAGATTGGAATGTGATCTGATGAACTTCAGTGTAGTTTGTAATGTGTTGCTGTGGAACAGGTTTGCCAAGCGATGTCTTTTGAACACTAAACTGGTTCCTATCCATTTTCTTTAAACAGCCATGGTTCCTTGACATGTGTCACTTGACGTATCTCGGCATTGCGCTGCCAGGAGAAAAGTTCTTCAGGATGTTCTGCTCCAAAGTTGTTGCCTTAAGGGGAAAATAAGTTGTTTGAGCTGTGTTGGAAAGTTAGTAACCTGGAGTAGTTGTCTATTTAGATGAGTTGGTGGTTTCTACCTTTAGTAATTCTGGAAGAACTTCAGTTTTTGGAGGCTGTTGTGTCTTTCTGCTTGTCTCTAGGTTGTGGGGAATGTGAGACTACACAGTGGAAGTGTTACTGCATTCTGGGGTATGTTCTCTGGAGTGGGACTAACTGAGTTTTCCTAAATGCCTCCAATAAGCATTTTTGGGTTCCATTTGTACCGTTTAGGGTTGTGTTGGTCCGTCTCCAAGATGCTACATTTCTCCTAAGTGGCTAAGAATTCTTATTTTGTCAGATTTTCTATAAAACTGAGATGCTGTTAGTAGACTTGAGAACATGAAAGCAGCTTGGATGGGTATGCAAGGAGAACGTGCTGACAAAATGCTTTTTCTAAGGTGTCTATGTGCGAGAGCTCTTGTTTCCTACAGAAAATGTCAAAATAGCAGACTTCCACATGCTTCTGTTCTGCTGAAACAGGATTTTGGGGGATTTGTTGTTGGGTTTTTCTGAGCTAAATAGTGGGACTTTAGGATTTGTCCTGATTTGATAGAACATGAGGTACAGAAGGTTTTTTTGGTTTGTTTTTTTTTTTTTCTTATGCTGAAGTGTCATAACTTTTACCTCCATAAAAAAAAATCATCTAAGAAGGCATGGGATATGGTTTCCCCTAGACTTACCAGTGTGCAGGTATTGGGGTAGTTTCTTAGTGGTGCAGTGCAGTGCTTATTTGTATAAGAAGTAAAAACATCATTACTATGGAATGCTGAATTAATGCAGCACTTGGACCACTTACTTGTAGAGGGTTCTTACTGCACCTAACAACAACTGTTCAGACTTGGCAGTGAGGAAATACTGACTGTGTGTTACACTGGGGTTTAGGTTTGTGGGCACAGAGAGACCCAGACCAGATATAGGTTGGGGGGGGAAGCAAAGAGTGTATGGGCCCAGTATTTATTGAACAGAGTGTATGGGCCCAGTATTTATTGAACAGAGTGTATGGGCCCAGTATTTATTGAACAGAGTGTATGGGCCCAGTATTTAAAGTCTATCAGCTTTTCCAAGCCTCAGACAACTAACTGAAATAAGCAGTCACTTCTCTTTGTCACCTGACCTGCTCAGAAGTAAGGCTGGTGAGGTGCAGCTTTGCATAGTGCACTATATGCTTCAGTAGCATCAGTGGCCTTTCTCTTCTCAGTATCATTTAAAAGTAAGATTGAAGCTTCTTCTAATTTGCTGTGGTGCTGTTTGCTCACAGCTGAGACCAGACACCTAAAGAGTGTCTGCAGAGGTTAATTCACAGTGTCGTCTTCAGCAGCCTTAGCCAGCCCATGGCTTTATCTGACCCAGTCTTTTCAATTTGGAGGTTAGACTTTGATTATCATCAGGAGACTGTTCCTAGTCCTGCTTATAGATGACACCTTCATCTATATGAAGCTCTATGAAATGACAAAAAAATAACTGCAGAAATGTTTACTAACAGTTTTTCATCCTGTGTCTGTGACGTGTATGTGATCCAACTCGGCTGGATGCTGTGGAACAGCTTGTTCCCTTCAGGTGGTGTTTCATGAGAGACAGAAAGGTGAAAAACTTCCAAGGGAACAGACAAGTTCCACTCAGTGTTTGAGAGTGCAGATTTGTCACCAGTTGCTGTGACTGATTCTGTAGTTCTTTGGCAGGAGCCAGGATTAACTTCCTAGGGAGTTGGTAAGAAAAAGTGATTGACAGGGCTGCCAGTTTTTTGAAAGGAGCAAATAATGTTCATATGGGTATGACAAGTAATGTCAAGTGACATGGAATTGAGGGAGCAAACCACTGTTGAGTGGAAGATAGTTAAATATAATTTTATACAGTTAAAATATTTTTCTGAGAAGAATCTCTGTGCTCTATAATAAGTGTGCTAGAGGAAATTTCTTAATGAAATTACTGTGATGGGAAGTCTGGTATGCTGAGATAATACAAAGAGGTCATTGCTGCTTTATCATAAAAGGAAGTTTTATTCCTTTCTGTTATTAATCTGGCTCCAAAAACATGTTCTTTAAAAACTGGGCTTTTGTGGCTTTGCTGGAAGAGGTGCTTCTGGAGAGCTTTCAGTGAAGGGTAGGGTACTGAAATACACACAAAAAAAACCCCCTTCTCTCTTCTTTCTTTTTCTCCAGTAGATAGGAAGTGGCCCTGAACTAAATGAAGGTTTAAAAGTGTCAGGTTTAAAGGTCTCCTCTTCCTAATTGCTAAGGCTTTGCCTCCTACGTACAGTAGCATACAAACAAATTCTTCTTAGCTTGTTCTGTGATTCCCATCTTTAAAAACAGACTTCAGAATTAATTCTTGTGAACTGGAGTAGAAATGAACTCACTTAAGACTTCTTAATAAATTACAAAGAAGCAAAAAGGGCACATGTGTTTCTCCCTTTAAGTATGTAATCTTTTAAGTCTGCTTTTCAAAAACAGATTTCCATGAAACTGAGAAGATACATGCTATACATCCAGTGAAGGCATTTTGGACAGGTGATAGTGCAGACTTACTTTCAAACAGACAGCAGGGATTTAGGAGTTGGCGGTTTCTAAGCGGATGTTTCTGTTTTGTTTGCAGAGATACAGAACAAAGCCGTACTGCTGTAGCTTATGCAAGTTCTCGTCAAAATTGCTTACTTCATTCAAGAATCACTTGCACCGTTACCATGAGGATGAAATGGACCAAGAGCTGGTGGTTCCTTGCCCAAAATGTGCATTTGCTTCTGATCCCAAAATAGTGGGAAAACATATCCGGATGTTTCATTCATCTAATAAGAGAATACAGAACTATACAGTCAGTATTTTGGATGGCATGAAACAATTCAGAAGTGACATCATAAACTTTACGTGTCTAAAATGTCACTTCACAGACACGCTGTATTACAATATGAAGAAACATGTGCTGATGAACCATTTTCAAAACTTAATAAGTACGTATTTTGGCCAGAAACCTGATGAAAGTAAAAATAATTCTATTGAGCACTACTGTAAAAAATGTAATGCTTCTGCAAACAGCCAAGATTCTTTAATGTATCATGTCTTGACAGCTGAAACGCACCGAGACCTGGAGAACAAACTGCGGTCTGTGATTTCAGAACATATTAAGAAACCAGGACTTGTGAAACAAATGCATATTGCTCCAAAGCCTTCCCAAGACGCGGCAGCGGCTGGTCGGGGGGCCCTGCCACTGCCCCTGCAGGTTCCCTCACAGCTCCACCTTGCATCCAGCTTGCGTTTCCACAGAATACTCAAAACCAGAGTGTGGTGCAGCCAACAGCAGTTCAAAACACAGTCAGATCACTGACTGTTCCAAGTGCCTCTGGTAGCCTTCCGCATACAACTTCTGCTGCGGTTGTTAGCCCCTCATGTGTTACTTTTGTGTCCAGTAATCTTCCTGTAGGTCAGAATAATGTTAATGTTCAGCCATCACCTTCCCAGCCTGTCATTGTTTCCCATCAGCTCCCCCTTAATCAGCCTGTGGGGGCTGGAGCTATTCCTCTAAATCATTCCGTTGGGACTGTAAGTAGAACTGTGGCCCCTGCCGTTCTTCCTCTAAATCAACCTGCCAGGCCCGGGCTCTTCCCAATTAACCAGCCCGCTGGTGCTATAAATGGTGCGGTGGCAGCCCGGGCGCTCCCTGTCCCCCGCCCTGCCCCCCCTGCCAGTCAGCCGGTGGCAGCGGGAGTTCTGTCCGTCAGCCCGTCGCTTGGGAACGTCAACAGGCCCATTGGTCCCGGGGTCCTTCCTGTGGCGCAGCCGGGGACGTCGGGGGTTCTCCAGCTCAACCAGCCCATTGCCTCTGGGGTTGTTCCTGTCAGACAGCCCGTCAGACCTGGCTTTCTTCAGCTTAATCAACCTGTAGCTCCCACGGTTATCCCTGTCAATCAGCCAGTTCAACCTGCAGTTTCTCAAAACACAACTTTTTTGACTACGGGTTCTATACTTCGGCAGTTGATTCCAACCGGTAAGCAGGTTAACGGGATACCTACCTACACGCTTGCCCCGGTGTCGGTGACTTTGCCTGTACCTCCCGGTGGTGGAGTAGCGACCGTTACCCCTCCACAAGTGCCCATCCAGCTAATGCAGTCGGGGACAGTAACTCAGCTGTCCCAGTCACCAGCTGGTGCCCCGTCTCCTCCTGTGGTTTTAACCTCTCAGAATATATCGTTACAAGGCTCCCCCCCTGCTCCTGAAACAAGCCAGGCTGTCAGACAGGCGAAGCAGTGGAAGACTTGCCCTGTTTGCAATGAGCTTTTCCCATCAAACGTCTACCAGGTGCACATGGAGGTGGCCCACAAACATGGTGAAGTAAAAATGGAGCAGACCCCGGAACCTGACAAACTCAGTGAAGTAAAAATGGAGCAGACCCCGGAACCTGACAAACTCGCGGCTTGCGCGCCCTTTCTGAGGTGGATGACGGAAAAGGCAATCCGGTGTTTTTCTTGTAAACGTTTTCTCTTTGAGAAGGAACTCATGAAACATCTCTTGATGCATGGCTTAGCTTGCTTGTTTTGCACAGTTACCTTCCATGACTTAAAAAGCCTCCTGGAGCACAACAAAACTACACATAACGGCAAGAAGCAGTTGCACGCGGATTACAGCAACAGAGGATTCCAGCTAGGTAATGATGCTCAGGGTGACCTTGTATTTCCACACTTTGATTTCACTACAGTGTTACCAAAAGAAGACATTGGTGAAAGAGAATTACATTTGGCAGTGCTCGCTGGCCTCAATTCAAGGACACTTGTTCCTGTTTACATCAAAGTGAAACCTCAGGTGGCGGAAGTGAACAACAAATGCAACAAGAAAGTGTTAACCTGTCCCTTTTGCCTCGGTACATTTGTTAGCAAAGAGACCTACGAGATGCATCTGAAAGAGCGGCACCATATAATGCCGACTGTACATACAATTTTGAAGTCCCCTGCTTTCAAGTGCATCCACTGTTGTGGCGTGTACACTGGGAATATGACTCTCACGGCCATCGCCGTACATCTGCTCCGTTGTAGAAGTGCTCCCAAAAACAGCAACTCGAGCCTGAAGATGCAGCTTGAGCGTAGTGAGAAGAAGGAGCTGCTGTTGGTGAACGGCGACAGGCATGATTCCGTCATCCTGAAAAGGAAGCAGTCGGATTCCTGCTTCCTTTCGGAAGACCAAAGGAATAAGGAACAGCAGGCTCTAGGCTTAAGTACTGGCATAGCTCTGTCTCCAGAAAAAGAAGTGAATTCAAGGGTAGTGCCTTTCAAACGACAAAAGATTAATAGCAGGACTGAGATGAGGAAGCTTCCCTCCAGCGAGGATCTTCACATCCTGGCGGTAGATCCCAAACAGTACGATTACAATTCATACGAGGCTCAGAACCAGTTTTTGACAGACTACTTTCACGAGAAGCCGTATCCTTCTAAAAAAGAGATGGAATTACTTTCCTCTCTGCTCTGTGGGTGGAAAATTGATGTTGCATCCTTCTTCGGAAAAAGGAGGAATATATGCTTAAAGGCGATAAATAATCACAAGCCATCTGTGCTGCTGGGTTTCAGTATGTCGGAGCTGAAGAACATTAAGCACAGCTTGAACATACGTGATGAGCCATTAGATGTGTAAGCGAGCTTCTTGTCAGGGCTGCCAGCCACCCCTCGCCGCCTCCGTCCCGACGCGCCCGGCGGGGCGGTGGGGTGTGCTGGCGGTTGGAGCGGGCAGGCTGGCCTGTGCAGTGATACGGAACGTCTCCTGCAGTTCTGACTGCTCTTGTGAAAGGCACACGTAGTTGTGTATTTAAAAAAAGCTAAAACCTTCAGACCGGTACATCTGGAATTTGTTTTAGCTTTTGACTTTTTCTAGAGTAGTGGGTTGGGTTTATGTTTGGTTGGCTTTAGTTTTTTTGTTTTTATTCTTATTTTTTTTGGTGCGTGTGTGTGTGTGTTCCATTTCCCTTTCTTCCCCTCCAGGCTTCCATTACACTTTTTATACCACCATGTAAAACATTTGTCCTGTTAAAGACAAATTTTATTTTATTTTTCTGCAATGTTGTCATCTTTTCTAAACAATAAAATGTATAATGTTGGTTAAAATACTGAGGTAAACTACGTGAAAAACATCTATTTGATTATTTGTGGTTTTAAGTCCTAACCTTTTTTTTAAGCTGTTTTTGTTTTATCTACTTGAAGAAGTGATTGTAGCCTTTAGATCCATCGCCCCTTCAACTTCCCCGGGCACTGGTAGCAATAAAATACATGGCAGTCTTTTCTTCCCCCCACCCCCCGTCAGAATTCCTGTGCAGGTTAAGTCTGGTGATTTGTGGTTTCTAAGGAATATTAACGTGGTGGGGATTGGGGGGCTCGGGGGTGCCCGTTGAAGTGTTTTCATTACCTGATTTGAAATGGTTGTGTATTACCTGTTAAACAGATCTTGGAACCAGCAGTGTTTACTGCTTTTGTTGGTGTTGGAGCCTGGTTGCTTAAGTACCTGTTGTTCAGAGCTTGGTACCAGCATTTGGTTTTTCTTTTCTTGGTTTTTCTTTTTTTTTTTTTTCTGTTTTTTTTTTCTGTTTTTTTTTTTTTCTTTTTTTTCCCATTTTTTCTTTTTTTTTTCTGGTTTTTCTTTCTTTTTTTTTTTTTCCTCTTTCCTCTTTTCCTTTTTTTTTCTTTCCAACCCACCTGCTTTGGAGAGTGTTGGATTGCTTCGATACATGGAGTGTGTGACTTCTGTGCACATCGCTTGTCTGAAGAAGCTCTCCAAATATCCAAACTATGCACGTACCCCTGAGCTTTGGTGAAAAATCTGATTTTTACTCTAAATCGCTGTTGCGTGAGGTAGTAACTGAGCAAATTTGCTCCTCCCCAGCAAATGAGGTACATGGCTTTGAGGTCCTTTGAGTCAGAAGTTGTACCAGCTGAAGCAGGATGAATTGGTAGCATCGAGGCTCTAAACTGTTGAGTACCCGAACCAGTGACATGCGGGTGGTGATGGGTTTTGTTGGCCTCTAGAGAATAGCGTGGAACCCAAGCAGGCGGGTCTGCTCCATCGGAACCAACACCCAGGTGATGGAAGAGCTGTTGGGAAGGTTCCCTTGAGTTGAAGAACAAACTAGAGTACTGGTGGGGACCTTGTTTAGTACCGTCCTTTCTTTCTGGATCTGCTTGGTTTCATCTGGCTTGTCCAGCGGTGCCTCCAGTGTTCATTAATTGCCAGAACATTAATGACAGAACAAAGAGATCAGATCCATCATTTTTTCTTCCTCCTCTTCATCCCTCTCCTGCCTTTCTTTCCAAGAAGAAAATAAAAGAGCAGACTCTTCTGCGGCTTCCCTTTTGCCAGTGGTACAGGGAAGGATGATGTGCCCAAGCTTGCTTCTGCTTTTTTAAGGAGTGAGCACAGTTCTGCTGTGTGCGGTGATAGGTTCTAAAGCAGAGACAGGGCTGGGTTTTGTGCTGTTTCTAAAAGGCCATGACAATTTCAGCAGAATTTGCTGCCTGAGGTTCTGGAAGATGTTTGAAATTCTATTTTGGATACAGTCTTGATATTTTCATATTGATAACTTCAAAGAATTTTGATGTATATGTAACATAGAGCTGACTTACCCTGCCAGAGTCTGCTCTTTGGAAGAACCTAGTCATTTAATAGCAGTGTTGAGCAAACATCAGCACCGTTTCTGGGATGGTCTGCATGCCCCACCCCAAAGAGCTGGTGGTGAGCGAGAAGCAATGTGTTCTTAGAACCTACTAGCTCATTAAAAACGATAACCTGGCCATAGCAGGGTTCATGAACCAGTGTGGAGGGCTCTGAGTCAGGAAGAGGGATGTTCTGTGGCAGTTCTGAAATCTCTGCGCTCTTGTTCACTGTTAAAACCTTGATCCTGTGAGCCCTGTCATCGCGGGGGTGGTTCTGCTGGTCTGGGTGAAACTCCAGCAGGGAGGAATTTGGCAGGTGCCTCTGGGGAACGCTTGCCATGAAGGGTTCAAGATTGTTCTTGAGATAACAGATTAAAGATTGTTCTACAGGTTCAAGATTGTTCTGGACAGCGTGGCTTGGAGTGGGGAGCTGGGAACTCATTCCAGGTTCAGCCGTGAAGGGAACAGTCCAGTCTTACCAGTTCTCCTACACAGTGTCCAGTGGTGATGTTAAACATTTTATTTATTGGACTTTGATTTCACAGTTCCAAATAAACCAGCTTTCTGACTTTGTTAGGTGTGTGTGCAAATGATTGTCTGTCTCCCCACCCCCCCTCTCCTCTCCTTTTTAAGATAATTGGAGAACTTTCCGTGAAAGTTTCTTTTGGTGCAGAATAGCTGCTAAAAGATGCCACAGGGAAGTTAAGACCTAGAACGTGATGCTTTAGGTAGATCTTGGAGCACTATAGTAATACCTTTCATTATCTCAAATACTGACAGCTAGAGACTGATGTTCTTAAATCTTGGTACTAATTTGCTATCACCAGATGCTCTGCTCTCGTTAAGTGAAGACTGTAGAAACAAAACCCATGAATTTTGAAGTGTGGAAGTAGCGATTGGTCATGGTTTTCAGGAAAGCCAAGGAGCTTGAAAGTAGCCAAGTTAAATCAGTGGCTTTAACTAGATCAGGCTGTTGCTGTAAGCTGCTCAGGTGTGAAGTTGTTTGGTTAGGAAGTGTTAAATCTACCTGGAAGGATCCTGCTGCCCCTGCCCAGGGCAGGTGTGGGCAGTGGGGTAATTGCCTCTGGCACGGACCTGCCCAAGGAGCTGCCCTCTGCAGTGGACTTTCCGAGTGCAAGTCCTTAAAGCACGTGGATGAAGCTCTGGTCCACTGTAAAGGAGAAGTTGGGAGGAATGCTGGTGGGTTTGCAGGATGGTTGCAGCCAGCACTTGTTCCTGAGGGGAATAAAAAATACCTGCATGTATTCTGCTTCTGAAATGCGTCGGTCTGGAGCAGTCTCTGTGTTTCAGAAATACCTTCTTGTGGTGTCTTGAGCTTTTGAGCAGAAAAATAGCACTTGTGAAATAGTGTGATAACTTGCTGTTTGAATTTGTAGTCAGAAGGATTATTATTATAATGTGACTTGGTCATGTTTCTTCCGTGTATACCCATGTGCTGGGAGTGAAGTTAAATCTTGTTTGGTAAACTGACATTTTGGAAGGGGACAAACCCCAAACCACCCTTGTGATGGGTTTTCAGTGCTGTATTTTATGTAGAATACTGCAGTTCACTGTTGCATCAAGCTTTTTTTTTCTTCCCCCTTCACTGTTTAAGGTTGTTCAGGAAAGCTTGGGGGCTTGTTTAAATCACTGTGAAATACAATTTTGGCTTTGCAACTCTCAAGAAATATCTCTAGAAAACTGTAATTCTGCTGCAGCTGCCTGTGTTCAAATGCACATTAGTTAAAGTTACTGTGGGCACGTTTTTCTAGGCAAGATACTTCACACTAAGTAGCAAAGTACGGCTCCATGGAGGAGAAAGCTGCACTCTAACAGGAAGGGAAGAAAAAGACCAAAAAAAACCCTTCAGAAAAATGCACACGGCTCGTTTCAGAGGTCAGAAGAATTTTCACTCCTTCCTCTGCAACGTGTCTGTGAAAAGGCCAAGCTCAGGGTGTTGGTGAGTGAAGCAGAACTTTGTGGTGCTGTGTTTAGTCTGACCTAACACCTCACTCTAGTGCCCGCACGCCTCAGTGCTCACGCCAGCTGTTCTCACGGGCCAGGCAAGCTGTGGTTGGGACTGGTTCTCTTCTTTTACTGAGATCCCAAAACATCTGACATCATCATAGTTGGTTTTGCTTGGAATTTGTCCAAGTTTAACACAGTAGTGAGTTAGAGGGGGTGTGTGTGCTGTGAGCTTACAGTACTGGCCCTGGGTGCTGGAGAAGAGCGTGGGATCTGCAGGTGGCCGGACTCTCTCAATTCCACAGAAACAGCTCTTGCTGAACAAGGTGTTTGACCTCAGAGTGTGTTAAAGATCATCCTACGGTGAACTCGCAGGAGGGTGGAGGCCTCGAGTGTCTCTCCAAGTATTGATCTTACTTTGTTTTGGCTGCTTGTCTGTTAAATGGGAGTAAGAGCAGTTCTTGCCATCCCAGTGTATAGTGTGGGTGAGTATCTTAAAGACGATGAGTCAGGTAGGTGTTTGATGCTGCACCAAGTGAAGTAGGGAACAGCCGACAGCGCGTGTGTGCGCGAGAGCCATCGGGCACAGACATTTCTGGAGCAAGAGCTGTTGTCAGAGCCAGTGTCTGTTCAGTTTACAAGCTCTTTAGAAGTGAAGAAGAGAACTAAATTTGGAGCGAGGTGAGCAGTCTGTAAAGCTGAGTTGCTGTCCCTTTGCCATGTGCGTGAGACAGCGCGTGGCTGAGGCAGGCGCTGGGGCTGTAGGGACCTTGGCTGTACGCGGTGTGGTGTCACACACAGCTAGCGGGTGGAGTGCCGTGGAGTGCCCATCCTGGTGTGATTGCTGCAGTCACTGCTGCTCAGGGTTCTTGACTGGCCTGCAGCAAAGTGGTGTCAGAGCAGCTGTTGTGTGACAAGCTGAAGGAGAAGGCACAGTTACGGATGGATGGAAAAATGCCAAGATGCCAACTGGAGCTGTGGTGGTTTCACTCCTTTGGCTCGGACTTAAACACAGCTGCTTGCTCACTCCCCCTCCCCAGGGAACAGGGGAGAGAAACAGAAGGGTAAGAGTGAGAAAACTCGTGGGTTGAGATAAAAACAATGTAATCATTTAAATAATAATTATAATAATAACAGAATGTGCAGTTGAGTGATGCACAGTGCCGTTGCTCACCTCCTTGTGCCCTACAAGTACCTGAAAGGAGGGTGTAGCGAGGTGAGTCTTCGTTTCTTCTCCCAGGTAAGATGTGCTAGAAGGAGAGGAAATGGCCTCAAGTTGTGCCCAGGGCAGCTGAGATTGGATGTGAGGAAGAATTTATTTCCTGAAAGGGTTCTGGGGCATTGGAAGGGGTTGCCCATCATCATGCCCATCCACATTCTTCTACAGTTAAGTCTGACACTCGTGGCATAAATTTAACATGCATGAGACACAGATTTGCTAAAAAACAAACAAAAAAACCCCCCAAATCCCTTTGAAATGCACTTTGTGTGAGCCATGAATGTATGTAATTAATTGCAGTTAGTTTTTAAGTACTGATTTGAGAGAGAAAGAAAAATTATCCACTGTATTGCAGCATTCTATAAAATCACACGTGTTCGTATACAAGGACACATGACAAAGTGCTTTATTAAAATAAAAAGCTTTAATACTTTTGCATTTAAAAGATTTAGCAGAAAATAATCGCTACAAACATGCTACAACAACATACACGTTCAAAAAGTTTTCAGTGCTTTCTTTCAAAGTTCAGCATTTTGGCAAAATAAGTCTTTCTGTATATACTTCAGAAGTTGGCTATCATAATACTGATATAAAATACTTCATGTAGACTAAAGTCAGGTGCATAAAATACAATAAGTAATAAAACATAGTGTTTGTATAAACATTTAAAGTATAAATTTCATTAGATAACATGCAAATACTGCAATATTTTAAATGGCACTTTAAATATAGATACTGAGATTCTTTATAATTTTGCATCCAAGAGGAGATTCTGAAATGTACAAAACTATAACAAGAACCTATTTCTTCATTGAAGTCAGGTACTAGGATAGAGCTTGATTGTCATTTTTACAAGCATTGAGCCCCACGTCCTGGAAATCTTCACTCGTCCAAGTAAAGACATCTCCTGCAGTAGGCCCAGGGCTAGTTAGTTTTCTTCATAATAAAATAGGAAAGTGTATTTACACGAGAATAAACTCTGACATTTTTGGTAATTAAGTAGCAGCAATTTGTTTCTTCCAAAAATGATGTTTAAAAATAGGTGCGTGCTTTTAATTTCCACTGATGTGCAGCTGAATAATATAAAATTAACATTCTTCAATAAACTCAAAACACTATTTTGTTCATTGCTGAAAAAAAAACCAAACCCCTTCTCGCAAACATCCTCAATCTGTCATCTCAGAACCTTCCACGGTATTTTGATGTTTCCAAGATGAATGGAAATCAATCTAATTGTGCTGAAACAGTCGTCTGCCTAGTTAATGGAGACAAGATTCATCTTCTCACATTATTCCAAATACTTTTAGTTCTTCATTTAGAAATACCAGTTCATCACCTCTCCTACAATCTTTGTTTTCTGGTTCAGTGATCAGCAATTCCAATGTCCTTCAGGATACAGAACCCTGCAATACTTGTGCGTATTTTCTAAGCAGTTACATGGAATATATGAATCCTGACAAGGTGAATAAAAGGCTGATGCCCAGGGAGTGCAGAACAGGCAGCACCGTAACAGAAGGAGAGGAAATGCTGAAGGACACTTGCACTCGAGATGCGATTAGAGCCGACAGCGGCACATGCGATGCTAACGTTGGGCTGTCTGAATTTATCAGTGACTCTATCTTTTCTGCTTCTTTATTGCAGGCTTCAATCTAAGAAAAAAAACAAAACCCAAAAAGTTACTATTTGTCTTCCTGCCACGTAAAATGCCAATGCAAACATGTTGCTAGAGAGCAAAATTCAGGCCAAGCAGCAGCAAAAGGGCTTCCTTTTGGAGGAAGCTACATCCAGATTATCGTGAGTGATGTGCTTTGATGTGCTTGTTGATGCCAAAAAGCTCATGGCAAATTCTAACTGAAGTAATTACCTCTGACAGGGAGAGCTTCCTGATGGACCACGATACTGCCTGGGAGTCTGTGACAGTGGAAAAACCAGCATTTCCTACTGAGCAGGCTTTTTCTTCCCAATCAGGGGAAATGGATTTCTTTTACTGCCGTTCTTCCCGTAATACAAACCTGAGACAACCCAGGTTGTCTGACATGAGAATTAGGAATTTATGTCAGAAAATCCATTTTTTCCACCTTACCTTCTGGTGCAACCCAGAACTCTGTCTCTAACAGTTTTGGAGTCTGGAGTTTTTGGAGTCTTTTTTGTCAAGAGAACTCTGTCTCTAACAGTTTTGGAGTCTGGTGAAGTTTTAACTTGACAAACTTAATCTCTGGCTGCCCAAAGCTTTGAAAGTTGAGGAACTTCTAGCTCAGCAAGGGGTGTCACGTCAGCAGAGAGATGAGCAGCTCCTCCCTGGTTGCAGGTGGCCTCTCTGATTTCAGAGAGTCCTCCTCTCCCCAGGAGCCTGACAGCACCTGCTGCAGAAGGAGCAAGAGCTGACCACCTTGACAAGGCTCAAGACCTTGTTTCCTAAGTCCTGGTAACACTTTGGGCGATTTCTGCTGAAGCAGGAGACAGCAACTGGAGCCAAGTTGGAACTAACAGCGTTTCTCCAGCAGCGTGGGCAAGCAAAATACACACACATGAGATCTGCCTGAGACCCAACCACCCTATTAGCTACTGCAGGTTGCCAAGTTCATGGCAGTGATTCTACCCCCTCACACTGCACCATAACTTCAGCCCATCCCAGAAGCAAGCCTGAGCATCAGACCAGAGAAATAAAATGGCAAAGCAGCCATCAATATAAATAAACATCAAAGGAAGGAACCTGCCTGCATTCTGTTTGTGTTCTAAAAGAGAGAGATTGTGGGCAGGTTTTATCTCCCCTTCTTTCTCCAAGCTGAATCCTTCATTTCCCACTAGTGCACAGCACCATGTCGGGTCACAGAACGAACTGCTCAGAGCCCCTGAGCTGCCAAGGGACATCATTATGAAGGGCTGGCAACAGGGCCAGGCAGGGCTACTGGGAGCAACCCTGTTCCTTTTACCAGGAGGGAGAGATCTGCAATGGTCTTGCACAGGTTAACAAGCAAAAAGTGAAAAAAACCCCCCCAGCTCCAAGCCAATACTAATGCAATACAGAGCCAAAGCCTTGCTCCCATCGCCCTCAACTGCTCCAGAGAAAATCCTCTAAGAACCTTGAGCTGCCCTTGTTGGTTGAGCGTTGGTGAGTGTTGGGTTCTTGTCTGCCAGCATGAACCAGCTGTGACACGCGAGCTGAGCAGCTTACTGGAATGTTATTTCCTTTTTAAGGTTGTAATAGCACTTTGGGATCTCCCAGCACTTTTCACCATAAGGTGGAAAGGACTATCGAACCCAGGATGGGCTCAGAATAGTGTTAACAGGTCCTCGTTGGTCTGAACTGCTGCTTCACATCACAACACGCGCCGTGTGCTAATACGATATCGATACGTACGACGTGCTTCAGCCTGATATCACATAAACGCCCAGCTACTTCTAACCTTGATGCTGGAGACAGAGGAGTATCATTTCATGCACAAATATACATTTAATATGCAATTAATATTAACGTAAGAGGCCACTCAGTAATGTATTTATTTTCTCCAGTTCCTATTTTAGCCATAGAAAGTTGAGGATTCTGCATTTATTATAATTTTAAACCAAAAATAACACGACTTGATCCTTGGCCTTGCTGCTCCTTCACAGCAGTTACCTAATTACCCACACTCAGAAGCCTCTTACCAGAAACGCAGGATTCTCAAGAACCATTGGAGCATCCAGAACACCAACTAGTCAGCTTGGAGGCACTCAAGAAACTCCCAGGGTTTTTCAGCACACAAGAAAATGCACAATTTTAAAAGAGCCACATTGAAAGTAGTGAAAGTGTACACGTATGAAAGGGAAGGAAATCCACGCTGGGTAAACTAAGTAAGAACACAAGTCTACCTGCAGTGGTTTGGGGTTCTGATCCACGGGGATGATGAGAATCACAATTTCGGACTCTATGCTCAGGTATCCAAACACATCGCACTGTGGCACCGAGACGTGCAGCCGGATTTTTTCAAGTATGTCAAGTACTGTGATGGGCTTTTTATTTGTAACCTGGAAGAAAAGGAAGAACTGAGTGGATGATGTGATATTACGCACAATTGCATTTCTCCTCTTCCGTTTTAATAACTGAAAATTGATTTCAGCCATTAAAATACTCAGTTCTAATCTCTAGCAAAAAAAAATCCCAAACCAAACCTTCAAAAAACATTAAAAAAATGAAAGGAAGAAGGGGAAAAATGGATTTACTTCTTAAATGAACCATGGCTTTGCTAAGTGTTGTTCTCCACCTTCATGGTTAGTGTGTGTATGACGCACCTCACAGCAACGTAAATGTTTATCATGTTACAGAGGCCGTGCTCTGTGCTGGGAAACACGAGGCAGAGCAGCTCTTTTACCATCACAGAACCTCTTCCAAGAGCCACCAGAAATGAAGAGCTACGGCTTTGTGAAGACAGAGACATCTCTGTGTCTATAGCAACAGGTGACATCTCAAAACCACTACGTAACTACCAGGTAAATATATTTTTCTCTTAAAATTCTTCTCTCTGTTCTGTTGTCTGTATCCAATAAACAATAATTTGATTGCAGATGCTCAGTCTGTTCCAGGACTGCCACACTTTTCCCTTCGGGATGTGTTGAACAGTACAGACACCAACACGGACACTTCACTCGGGACTTCTGCTCATTCTGTTTTCCAGCTTTAGCTGCCAGAAATCCATCCTTCTCATCCTATTGTAGCTCCATTTCTTTTAAGACCACTGGTACAGGACCTTAAAAAATGGAAATCTGGGAAATCCAAGTAGACGACATAAATCAAATTTGCACGATGTCACACACCACTTTGTCTACCAGATCTCTGAGGTATCTCTTTGTCACAGCCCCATTAAAATGTAGTCTGACTTGCTGACTCATCAGCAAACCTGTTCAAACAGTCTTAAACCAGAAGCACATGGATACTGTACGGGTGAACCAGTGGCCAACTTGGATTTTAATGCCTCAGATGAGAAATCTGGTAGATTAGAAGAGAATTTCAGCGTATCTATCTCCAACGTTTCCTTGCTCTGTGCAGACGCTGACTTTTGTTTCTCACTGTCTTTACAAAAAAGGCCAGAGGGGTGGGGGGAGAAAAAAGAAGTCTGATGTATGGCACTCTTCAGTAATTGAAGCAGTTTTGTCTCATATGAGCCACCTGTCTGAACTAAGATAAGCAAAGAGGACTGCTGCTCACCTTCCTGGGTTGGCTAAAGCGTCCACTAGACTTGTGTCTGTGGCATTAGGTGAGCAAGAGAAGAGAAAGTCAAGCCCTTGTGGTGACAAGCTTGTGTCTGTGGCATTAGGTGAGCAAGAGAAAAGTCAAGCCCTTGTGGTGACAAAGGGAAGAAAAAAGAGGGGAAAAAAGAAGAAAAAAAAGCAACTGCTAAGTACCCTAATTCAGGTTTGAGGGTACTTAGGTGAGAGAAGAGCAGTTATCACCAACTACCTGAACAACTACTTGAGCAAATCCAATGCATTTCTTTAACCAGAAAGCCTTCTTCTAACTAAAACTAAAAGTTACTTTACACAGCCATGTGTTGTATGTTCTGGGAAGTCATCATCCCCCTTTACTGATGCCCCCTCCTCTTCCCCAGGCCACCCTGATGAACTGGAGAGAGGCCATCAGTGTTCAGCTTGTGGAATCTCCACTCCTGGAGGTTTTAAAAACTCAGCTGGCAAAGCGGATCTAACTGGAGTTAACCTTGCTTTGAGCAGGGGGTTGGACTAGATGATCTCCAGGGGTCCTGTTCAAGCTAAATCCTTCTGTGTTTTTACAATAATAGCTCATTATTTCTACTTCTAAATATATAAATAGGTTAATGTAACTTTATACTGTTTTGACAGTATTCTCTTTCTTCTTGATATTTTAAAAAGATTAAAATCATGTGCAGATGCAAACATGAATTGTTTTGCTTCACCAGGCATGGTTGTCATGTTACTCTATTTTGGTGTGATGTCGTGCCAAAAATGAAGCGTTCCGCTCTGTTCGTGTCCTGAAGCACAAAAGCAGAGGTCAATAAGGTGCAATCCTTTTAGACACCACATGGGAACTCTGGGCCTCGTGTGCTTTGTTCAGTGTTAGACAATCAACATCAGAAGATCCATCTTACACGGGAGGCAGCGAGGAAGGATGCTGGTGTCTAACTTAGGGAGATGATGTGAAATTACAATCCAGCATTGCAGCTGATGAACAACAGAACTGGTGACAACTATCCAGATGACCCCAAGAGTGTAAAACAGTCTGATTTAAACATAAGACAATGTCAGAACTAAGTTACCTCCATCAGGAACCAGTGAGCTGGCAGAACAGTCTGAACAAAAGAGCTGTAAGTAACAAATACTCCCTGAGTTACTGCTGTGAGACAGGGGCGGTCCCCGTATCATTTCTCTTTACTATTACAAGTCATTTAAACTGCAAACCTGAACGTGCTTGTTTGTGCCTACTCCAATTCTGGTTTGATTTGCACTGTAATTCAATTTCTATACCTGATATTAAGAAATAAACAGCATAAAGAAAAAAAAAAAAAACAAAAAAAACCCCAACTCACACACTGTCTACTGAAAAATAACTGGGTTTGTAACGTGTTTTAACTTTTCAGGAGTGTATACATAACTTTTCCATGTACCATTTAAGAGAAGGCATGGTTAAACTGTTTACCCTTGCAAAAGTATCCAGCTTGTCTTTGTCGTATAAGATTCTCAGCATTCCAGCACACAGCGGACAGCAGGCTCCTGCGTGAATCAAAAAACATCTCAGAAATATCTCAGGTTTTCGCTTTTAAGTAAGCAGAGGTCAAACGTTGAACGTTAACCGAGAACGAGAACAGCAAAACTACCAAAGCAAAGTAAATCTTTCCATTTGATAGCAGAATTGCACACATTCCAAGATTTTTTTTACTGTTGAAAACATTTATAATGCAAAAGCAGTCACCTGTCAGCACACATTTACTACTATCCACACGCAGTGACAAGATGGATTTCCCTTTCTCTCAAGATGATACGTGATTGTCAGATAAAACCACAGGCACTTTGTGTACTACAGGCCAGGGATCTGTACAGATGTGTGCATATGGTGAATTTCAGGAGCTGAAATAGCTCTGACATGACAGAAGCAATTATGCACTTTGCAAAGGATTCCTGCAGTTGTACCATGCTGGAATGTTTATATCCTCAGGGGGGAAAGGACTTGTCTGATGGATTCGTGTTTAACACAGAAGCATGTCGTATTTCTCACACTGTTTTTCCTCACCATTTCAGAAACCAAAGGGCTAATATTTCAACTTTCTACCCATGACTGTATATTTAATTCACCTTCCCAACTTATTAGATATAAATCATGTTCACAGAGTGACTTTTACAATATTAAAATGTAATACCAAAGCACAAAGTCCCTTTTTCAAACCAGCGAATGAGGGAAATGCATAAAACAGTTTCTTTTTTAAAAAACCCCGAGCTTTCCTTGCTCTGTATATTACCTGTGATTAGTTATTGTTTCATAAAGGGAGTGTTTGTGAAAACAATTAAAAACCAGTTCAAACCAGCACAACTGCAAAACTACTCCCACTGGCTTCCCCTTTCCCAGTAAATACATATGGCAGCTTACTCTGTCTTCTAATTAAATAGAATCATTGTTTTTCTGGGAACTCTGCTTTGATGACAGTTTGGCATTCCAGTGTGGTACCTGTGCTGCCACTGGTCTGATTCCGGGGGACATTCTCTCCCAGACACCACAGACCCCCTTCCTTTCTCCCACACCACTCCTATGGGGACAGCAGCAAGTTTCTGAAGACCAAAGGAGCATGACACCTAAAGCCAAGGCCTTTCCACTTCAGAATTACTCGTCTGAGTCCTAATACTGACTGGTTCTAGCCCTAAGTGAAGATCTCTACTTCATCCTTGCTTTTAGATGTCTCAAAGACATTGTGGAATATAATATTTTAAAGCATCAGGTTTGTTACAAATATTCACCTATTTATACACATAAAATCACAGAGTGGTTCATCTTGGAAGGGACCTTAAAGCTCATCCAGTTCCAACCCCCCTGCCATCAGCAGGGACACCTTCCACTAGACCAGGTTGCTCAAAGCCTCATCCAGCCTGGCCTTCAACACTTCCAGGGAGGAGCAGCCACAGCTTCTCTGGGCAACCGGGGCCAGTGTCTGACCACCCTCACAACAAAGAATTTCTTCCTCAGATCTCATCTCCATCTCCCCTCTTCCAGTTTAAAGCCATCACCCCTTGTTCTGTCCCTCCCAGCCCCTGTCCAAAGTCCCTCCCCAGCCTTCCTGGAGCCCCTTCAGGTACTGGGAGGCCACTAGAAGGTCTCCCAGGCTGAACACCCCCAACTCTCTCAGCCTGTCCTCACAGCAGAGCTGCTCCAGCCCTTGCATCATCCTCGTGGCCTCCTCTGGACTGGCTCCAGTAGGTCCATGTCCTTCTGCTGTTGGTGTCCCCAGCACTGAAGGCAGCACTGCAGGTGGGGTCTCAGGAGAGCGGAGCAGAGGGGCAGAATCCCCTCCCTCGACCTGCTGCCCACGCTGCTCTGGGTGCAGCCCAGGACAGCCTAGAGACTCTCTCCTGTCTGCAGTGAACTCCCAACAACACAATGACCATACCTGGTGCAATAACGGGTTTGCAGCCAGTGGCAGCGAGCTGGGGACATTTAACGAAGGCGCACTCGGTGTGGAAGCCGTAGTCAGAGAGAACCCCCACAGCCTGACAGGGCCCCGCGTAGTCGACAGCCACGCGGTCCGAGTAGGCGGCACAGACGCTGCTGTAGGTTTCCCCGTTGTGTCCGCAAACAGGTTCCACCGATTTGCAAAACGGCTGAAACACAGAGAAATGTTCCCAAGATCAATTTGTCCATGTTACAGACAGAACGCTGGAGCAGCTGTCACATCAGGAAAGCCAAAGGTAACGGGAATTTGCTGTTAATATTGGCAAAGATTCAAGGAATGGGAAATCCAGAGTCAGTAACCTGCCAGCTTATGGATGGGTAAGAAATGCAAAGGGTAAGTACTGAAGGAAGGTGACAGAAAAATGTCAGTTGGAATCTGAGAAATGTACAGTAACACATGTTTTGGCAAACCATAATTTCTGTCTTGTGCTAATGGTTAAATAAAATGACCATGTCATTTAAATTAACTTATTAAATTAATTCGGTTTAAGATTATTATAATTTTATTATGCAATAATGAAAGTATTTGCTTATTAATAAAATTAATTTAGCAACACAATATTTTCTATTGTATTTGTTACTATTTAAATGACTCATTAATACTTTGTTTATTCATTATTTACTTGTGGTTTTGTGTTCTTAAAATCGTGTGCGCGCGCACGCGTGTATTTCTAACACGTTATTTGAGAAGCTGAATGTAATACATCTACTTCAAAAGAATAAAACCCATTACTAGACACCTCTGTCAAAAATATATTTGTTGTTGAGACCTTTACATCTATAAAAAGACATTCCTTGTGCCCATTTTCTCTCAGAAAAAGGTATCTAGCATGTCATTTGATTTAAACACAAGTAAAAAATCCAAGAAAATGGCAATAATAGTTTCTTCCTGTCCCGCTGTGTGTGAGTCCAACGCATCCAAGAGGTCAAATGCCAATAATCTTCAGCTTCTGGACATGGACAGAAGCAAACGGAACTGCTGACTCTTGGCAGACAAAGTATGACTAATACTTTTGTCCAAAGTCTTGTGAAATGACACAACTCATTCCATAATGTCTTGCTAAGGTCTAAATATTTTACTTAATTACTATTTTGAGTAAGTCACTGCAGCTATATGATCGCTTTGTATCCTCTCAAACAGCAAGACAATTACAGTTTCTCCGTTACACACCTAAGCTAATGACAGAGCAGACAGAGCACAACTAAATGTGAGCACCCCAAAGAGTTTCAGATCTTGCAGTCATCTTCCCTAGAAAAGCAAGAACGAAAACTTAAAGCTACCAGTGTCAAAGACTCTGTGAACGTGGATACAACTAGATGTAAAAGTGCCAGAGAAAAGAAACAGCCATGGGTATTCCTTGGATTCTTACTGTTCAAGGGCTGAACATTCTCCGAGTAGCTCATATCTGATGTGCAATGAGAAGAATTATCTTTACTTAACAAGGCTGTTGAAAAAGGGCAAGCAAAAGAAGGTGTAAAGATAGAAAGGCAGAAACTAAAAGTGGGTTAATAGAGCAGCAGCATTCATAATACAGAAAAACCCTGAAAAAATGTTCTGTACTTCTAAGAACACCTCTCAGTTGAGACCAGGAGAAGGTCTCAAAGTAATCTTCCATCATTTGAGAAACATCTGGAGATGAACAGCCTGTCAACAACACAGCCAGCAACTTGGAAAAGAACAGCTCCGGACTTTTACTGGAAAGCGACAGAAATCGCTTGTTCACCGACGCGGTAGGGAGCAGTGGGATGGAAGAACTCAACCTAATCTTAATCCTTCTCAAGGATTAATATTAAAACTAATCCAATCCAGATTAACTAAAGAAAATATTAGATACTGCCTAGTCTCCAGTAAACTTAGATGTAAATAGATCCTGAACAATAAACTTGGTAAACCTGGGGCACGATATACACAATGCTAAAGACTTTCTATGATGGGGTATTAATTTTTGTTAAAACAAGTTCAAACTGGTAAAAACTTGCATTTAACTAACCAAGGCACTGCATAAATTACTGGAAACATACCTCAGTGCAAGCTTTAACAGTGAAAAATAGAGGAAGACTTAATATAAATATCAGAGTATTATCCCCAAGAAACTGTAAGTAAAGCTTTTGATTGGTTTTGAGACAACTGTTAAGTAAAGGAGAGAAACAATCTGAATATAATTTCATGAGAGTATTTTCCATACTAGTTAAAATTACATTTTTAAAGGATTACTTTCAATGAAAACATTTTATAAGCTATAAAAACCAGACTATTCCAAAGTTGAGCATGAAAGAACAAAGAAGATTTGATATTTATTGCTGGAACCGTTTCCTACCTGGCACGGTCCTCGGTATGCTAAACTTTTTCCTTTTTGGTACAAAGTACACAAGTTACTGTATTCCACATTGTCTATGTCACAAACAGGATCTCGTGTCTGGTCACAATTTAACTGCCGTGGCACGCACTCATGCTGGCTACATTCGAACTTTCCAAAACTAGTCAAGCAAACTTGTTTCTTTGGTATGCACCTGCATAAAGTAATAGTAATTTCATTATCATGTCATATGGTTTGGTTTTTTTGTTTTTAAAGTCTCAAAATAGTCAGGGAAAATATTTTCAGTGAAATCTTCTCCAGTGCTTTAGAGCTAATTATGGGTTAGCAGAGCCGCAGGAAAGACATACGATAAAACATTCTGAGCAGCCTGTTTCAGGTCTCATCACAACCCTGGAATGGGTTCACACCATGTTTAGTCAATGTATGGGAACACAACTACAGCTCCCTCTAAAATGAATTTTTTTACCAAGTATTTTTCAATAGCTTTTCAGAAAAGGCTTGGATAAACTTCTACCTACTTTCAAGCTTCATTTTGTAAATGTTTATTTATGGAAAACTAGAGAAAACATGATAACAGTGAACTGCAAGAGAAAAATATTGCATTGCAAAGGTCTAGCTTCACTCTTCCTTGAGGAGGTAGTGAAATGAAGGCTTATGAGATGATACTGTTTTTATGACAAATATCTAATTGGACTCTAGCTTGGTAGGCTCAATGCACTGCATTCAGTCTTGGGAATGACTGCAAACAAATGGAAAAATCTAGTATTAACACCATTTCCTTTTCTGGCATGTCATCTCTCTCC
>NW_010325583.1:0-14215 GCF_000700745.2 Antrostomus carolinensis | reverse complement strand
AATTCTTCCCCTTTATATTAAATACGTGCCCTTCCACGGCCTTATCCACAAAACATTTGCCATATGCCCTGCAAGACTTGCCTCTGCGAGAGAAATTCCAGCCAACAGAGTCCGATGCGCAGACCGATCAAAGGTCAAATGGCTTTTTTAACAATCTCTTCCTCTCCTATGCATTACACATTTTCCTTTTCTACCAAAGAAGGCTTTAAGATTTAAATTCTTTAAGATTTAAAGAAATTCCAAGATTTAAACATTTTACAAGTGGAATGTAAGCTCTTCAACAGATTCTAGGCGCTTCAGGGGCGTTTTAAAATGAGCGTGTTTAGTTGACGCTACGTTATCAAACTGACCCAGAAAAATGTCTTGTGTACAGTTCCTTTCCTGAAACTACAAGCTGAGGTTCCAAGCATGATGGTTATTCTGTAAAACTGAAAAACCTCTCTATACTTGCCAAATCAAAAATATAAAAGGTAGAAAGTGTATATCCACAATGAAGCTTTGAAATTCCAGTTTTCAATCCCATAATGGCTATTATAGCTACAAAACAACTGTTTTCTCTGCAGTTTTCTGCATCAAGGCATTTAAAGTGCAGAAAAAGGAAAAAAAAGAAATAAATTACTACAATCAGGTTTCATGAAAGCACAGTATTACACAACTTCTTCTGGTGGTTTTCTTTCAAACCAGAAAAATGCACAAATTCAAAGGAGACTGCAGTATTGCACAACACGGGGAAAATTGAACACAGAGACCAATATTATGAGCCACAGACTTTGATTTCTGTAAGAACGGTCAGATTTTCTTCTTGCCTGACACTAGTGCAGAGTATGTTTTTGTTTTGTTTGCCTCTATAGATTTTGCTTTTTCTGACATTGAAAAAACAGATTGTACTGACATATTTTCCACAAGACATCAATCTAATCAAGAGAAACTCAAGTGTTCCACAATGATCGGTATTTTCCTATTTTAGAAAGAAAAAGCACAGATTACTGATTGAATAAGCAAGACTGACTTCAAGTCTTGAATTCAGGTGTGGGTTTTGGTTTTGGGGTTTTTTTTTGTTTTTTTAACTACTAGAAGAAGGTGTGAAAAAGTAGTAAAAGGGCACTTATAGCCATTTCAACAAAATTTGATTCTCCCGCTTTTGAACGTAAACATCAATTCTCTTTTCTTGCTAAAAATGAGATCTGCATAATGAATTTAAACAATACCTAACCAAGAATTGGCAGTTATTACAGTCCATTACTAAGATAATTAAAAAGTAGCTACTTCAAGCAGTTCTTTTTATTGGAGTATCCCCAAAGTAGAATGTTACTACAATATAAAACACAAAGAAAAAGTAGATTTGCTTTACGAGTAGAAGGTGCTGAAGAAAAGCTTAAAAAACAGATTCTGCTTTTACCTCTGGTTTTTATTACAGGGGTTAGGGTTACAAGGATCCTTGGAAATGCACGATCCAAATTCAAATTGATTATCCTGGAGCCCAACACAACGAGCTATGCACGCGCTTGGATACGTCCGTCCGTTTTGACCACACACTGGTACAAACTGATCTACGCAGTTACAAGGTAAACCTGGAAAAGCAACAGGCAAAGCAGGAATTTGGGGCACGCTGCTCTTCTATGACAGATGACACATGAGGGGTCACTAAGATATCTCAGCCTCCCTACCCTATCTGCAGTCACTTCTTCCCTGCTGGAAGTTAGCCGTGCTGTAGCACGCAGGCACTTGCAAGTAGTAGGAAGGGAAGTTTGTGCCCTGCCTCCTTGCTGATTCTACTCAGCTTTCTCCATTTTTCCCCCAAACTCCTTATCTTTTGTCCCCAGTGGCATTACCCTGTCTCCACCTATTTTTACATATTACCTCAGTTTTTCTTTTTCAGTACTGATATTTTTTTTTAAGGTATGTGTTTTTTCTGGACATGAGAAAAATAAATAGTTAAAAGAACATATTAATAACAAATTATCAGGTATTTTCCATTAATACTGTAGAAAGAATTCAGAAGCTAATCCTCAGTCTAAGAACACTAAGCTTTCAGTTTCCATAGTTTGGAAAGTTACCTGTAAACTTCCGACGTTCATCTTCTGAACTATGCTCAGTTAGACACTGGCGAGTAGAACATATCAGGTTTCCAGAAAAACATGAACAGACGTTACAATCGATATTAAAGGATGTGCCATGGCCTTAAAATAAAATAAATTAAATAAATGCATACAATTAATGCAAATATAACAGAAGTCCACATACTCATATGTATTGCAAAGACACTACATTTTCATTACTAATTGTTCCTGTAATTTCCCTTATTCAGTGTGTTTTCCCACTGAAATTTCTATCTATGTTTTTAGATTTCAAGTTCTGCTTTATCCATTTAAAGAGTAAGTCTGTTCACACGTGTTTTTGATTAATCAGTTAAACAAGGAAGTAAGCACTTTATCCTTTCAAAGCTAGGTTTCTTTTTTCTTTAAGAACAATTTAAAGCTGCAAAAAGAAATACACTCAGAAAACAGAAGAAGTGGTAGCATAGTACACAGTTCATCTATAAATACTGGCTCTCAGGCTCCACAGGTAAAAGGTAAAGCTTTTGTAAAGATAGATTCTTCTAAATTAATTTTACAGAAGATGCTAAACCTTCAGCCAGAGTCTCACACACAACGCAAACCTCCTCTGTAGCTCATTTCTTTCCTTTGTCTGTACTTTTTGTCAAGAGGCAAAAAGTGCCAACGCTTCATTCTACTCTCTATTGTTTTGCAACATCCATCAAACTGCAAATGTAGGGATTTTTTTCTTCAATTTAGCAATTCCAGTTTGGTTTGTGAACTGTCCATATGACTGCCCTTCACTGTGGTGTATGTTTTATGTAGAATCAATTCATGCTGGTGACAGCCCATCTATCCGTAACTACATCAGTTATTAAAGACAAATACACTGCTCTTCAGGAAAACTGCGCCTTACAAAATAATGCAATCCTCTCTAATCTCATTTAAAAGGGTTGAGAGTAAGGATTAGAATTTCTGAAAAACATTACAGGGTCAGAAGGAAAATCCTCAGCATTTGAGCAATTTGAAGAGGTACTCCTACACAAATGATGGCAGAACAAGAGGGGATGGGAGATAAAGCCTCCGTAGCACCGAAAGCTCTGTGTAAACCACAGTACACTACTCAAGGAAGAAGGAATTTGTCAGCAGAGAAGAAAAGTTTCCAAGGTTTGAAGGTGTGATAGTTTCACTGGGCTAGCTCTTGGATAGCAGCCAACCCAGCTGTTCACCCACTGCCCCCCCACCCCCAGGGGATAGGGGAGAGGATTGGGGGGCAAGGACAAGGAGGCTTGGAGGGTGAGATAAGAACAGTTTAATAATAGAAATAAAAATTAAAAAACCCCTCTAATATTAAAATAGTAGTGATAGTGATAACAGTAATAAAATATACAAATGAGTGATGCCCAGCGCCACTGCTCAGCACCCACTGACCAAGCCCGGCCCGTTCCCAGATAACGATCCCGGGGGAGCGACAATCCCGAACCGAAACCGCAATCCCGGGAGAGCCAGAGCCCGAGCCAAAGCCAGAGAGAATCCCCCCCTTTCCAGCCAGCCCCGGATAATACACTGACCATGACGTGATCTGATCTGGAATATCTCACTGGCACATCCCAATGCCAGTTTGGGGTTTGCTATTCACTGCACTTCTCCCTCCCAGTCCTGATGCAGCTGTGAACCAGCCAAACACGGTGGCCTTGGGCTCCAGCAGCAACTAATAACATCAGTGCTTTATCAATGTTCTTCTCATAACAAGTCTTACACTGAAACTATAAAACACAGCTATTCTGGCTACTAAGAAGAAAATTAACTCTGTCCTAGCAAAACCAGGGCAGAAGGTAATGCCAAACACACGATCTCTTAGGTGATTCTACAGACTAAAGAGGAACTGACTTAGGATCCATTCAAAAACTTGGCAAGAACCTTGGTTTTCACTATCAGAGAGTCCTCCCCATCAGTAGTCCTTTCATTAACTGGAGTCAATTCATAACACAAAACCCCCTCAGTATCAGATAAACCAGTCAGGGTTGTTTGGTTTTAAAAACCACAGTTCAGATTTTATGACTAAACTCTGGCTTTTTGCAACTGGCAGATACCCCAATTAAATACAGTCACCACAAAAAGTTCATATGGTGACCAGAAATTTTTAATTATTTCTTCTCAATGCAGCCTCTAACGAATTTGGAATATAGTAATTTTTATCTTTTATTCTATAATACCTGGAGTCTTCATCACCACACACATTTAATGAGTAATTATAGCAAAAGAGAGGAAGCTGTCTGGTTTTGGTTTTGTGATGGTTTGGTTGGTTGGTTGTTGGTTTTGTTTTGTTTTTTAACTGGATAGCACTTAGGGAATACTGAATACCTCCCAGCTACACATATTGTTGTTACAAGTGACAGCAGTACACTGTGCAAACATAAAATGCAAATACAACTTCACACATTTCTGTGATTGTTTTCATTAATAATGAGAAAAAAGGGAATGTTCAGAATAATTATAAAAGGAACATGATTTTACTACTACATAGGCACTTGACTGTGAATGGGCCGTCAAGTTCCTGTTGCCATTTCAAAAGAAAATGTAAGAAATAGAAAAAAGTGCAAAGTAGGGTCATAAATATGATCCAAAAGTATACAACTGTTTTAATATAAGGAATAATTCATAAAATAGGAACTGGCTTGGAGAAAAACCCAGAAAGCTGAGGGGAATATGACAGAGGTCTGAAAGAGGAGGCAATCAGGCAACAATCATCATCTTTTTCAACCCAAGAACTAGGATGAATCTCATGAACTAAGAGGAAGCAGATGAAACAAACTATCAAGACTCAAAATAAAAGAAATCCCTTGCAAACACCACTCTCTCCTCCCCCCCCCCCCCCCCCCCCCCCCCCCCCCAGAAAAAGGGAGAGTTTTTAGTCACACAGCTCTTAACATGTGGAACTTCTTGCCAGTGGCTATAGCTCATGATAAAAGTTTCAGACTTTTTTTTTAAAGCCATATTTAAAATCCATGGAAGGAAAAAAAAAACCACCAACAAAAACCAACCAAAAGCAAAACCTCCCCAAACCATTTGGGGCCAGTAAAGAAACCACCCCTGCTCAGGGGGTCTGTGGTCCGAAGCACAGAACAGATTCTGGTAGAATATTTATGGAAAGTATGAGTAAATCCTCTGCCTTTTCTCATGCTCTTCCCCAGACACCTCTCGTGGTCCCTGGATTCCAGGGCTGTTAAAAGCAGCCTCAGAGCACCCGCTAAGTTGGAATCCAGGAAAGGGGCAGGCGTTTAGAATAAGTTACACTGTGCTTAAACCTCAGAACTCCCAAGATGCTTGAAGCAGATCAATTTGTTTTGCTGTTGCTGCTTCATCCCTGCTGCCTGCTGGCTCCTCTCACAACTTTTCTCCTTCCTCAATCCTCAGAACTCCCACCAACAAGTTCTTCTACCAGAAAGGAAGTGACCTGTCATCAAGTACCATGAAGTACACGGGATGGGAGGTAAGTCACTGATGGTTGAAAAATGGTGTACTAAAACATGCCTTACACAGGAATTTCATTGGTTGAGACCCTCCAGATCATATAAGAATTAAACAAGTATTTTATATAGGGATGCAAACATTAACTTTTGTATTTTCTGATAAACTGCATTCGGATCCTCTGCGACTTCGTATGTACCTCAAAATTCATTATGTAAGGAACAGGGTGTTGTATAAAGATGTTCTAATACTTACTTTTTCTTTGTCCTCCAACAATGCATGATTTTTGGAGGTCAACACAACGCATTTCCATGCAATTTTCTAGTAATCCACTGTGTCCGCAGGTACAGATCTTATAACAACCAACGTCGCCAGCTGAGGATGGAACCTGAATCAGCGTACCTTGACGGACAATAAAATCTGAGGCTTCTCCCAGTTTGCAACCTATATATAAGGAGAAATTTTAGCTCATATTTAGGAAATATTTTGGCAAGTGCCTCTACCAAAAATAACTACCACTCTAACTGGTGAAAAAGCTCAAAATGCTCCTAAAGCAGCCTTGCTCTTGCCTTTTAGACAAATTGACTCATTTCAGAAAGGCAGCAAGTAGCACAAACAGAAACTTGCTTCAGACAATGTTCTGAAGTTCCTGTAGAAATGTCACCACAGACTGGTCATTCCAGCAGTTCTCAAGCAATTGCATTTTCCACAGTTCTGCAGTAGTGTGAAATGTGTGTGACGTAACAAACACCGCATACGCTTCACTCTTGTCAACAGAGAAACTGAATTAAAGGGTCTCATAAGCAAAGCCTAGTCATTTCCCCTCTCTCGTGTTTTATTGTGTCTTCCTTCCCTGCTTGTACCTCTTCTGGGAACACTGAAAGACTCTTACAGGTAGACATTAAGAGAAAAGAAAGGTAGAAAAAGCAGGAAAAGTGGATTTTAAAAAAGACTGGAAAAAAAGAAAACCTGTTTTAAAAATTACAAGGAAACAACAATAAAAGAAATAGTAGATTAAAATCACCCTAGGAGTGATGAATTGCAACAAATCCCCCCAAACTTTAAATCAATAAAAAGACTGAATTCAAACATTAAAGTCACCTTCCAACCTTTAGATGAAGTAAACTCTCTCTTCAAAAGCTCTAGGTGAGCTTGTTTTCAGATCACTTTAAATGACTTTTGCAGCAAGTGAAGACAATACAACCTCCATAGTAACAATGCTCAGCTTTTCAGAAAAATAAAAATATTTTGTAAGAGTCATAGAAACATCATCAAAACAATGTCCCTGGGCTCACAAAAAGAATGAGCTGAAGTCTATCCTCATATTTGAGGAGGGCCACCAGGAGATCCAAGGGCTGGAGCACCTCTCCTATGAAGACAGGCTGAAAGAGTTGGGGCTGTTCAGCCTGGAGAAGAGAAGGCTCCAGAGAGATCTTATAGCGGCCTCCCAGTACCTGAAGGGGCTACAAGAAAGCTGGGGAGGGACTTTTCATAAGGACAACTAATGACAAAACAAGGGGAAATGGGTTTAAGCTGAAAGAGGGGAGGTTTAGATTAGATATTAGGAAGAAGTTCTTCACTGTGAGGGTGGTCAGACACTGGAACAGGTTGCCCAAGGAAGCTGTGGCTGCTCCTCCCTGGAAGTGTTGAAGGCCAGGCTGGATGAGGCTTTGAGCAACCTGGTCTAGTGGAAGGTGTCCCTGCTGATGGCAGGGGGATTGGAACTGGATGAGCTTTAAGGGCCCTTCCAATCCAAACCATTCTCTGATTCTATGATTTAGCAGAGCACAAGTGCAGCACTTACACGACAGAATGAAAACCCAGTTTTCTTCTTTGTAGTTAAAAAATCACTAGAGAAATTACTGATCAGCCAGAGAACTGCTGAAACAAGAGAGGCTGAGGGAACTGATGGGAGACAGACAGGGCAATGTTCTCCATCACTTCTCTAGAACGGAGGCTGCTTCACACAATTCACTTGCTCAGTCTCTCTCAACACACGTGTTCAAGTGGTCACTAAATGCAAACTTTCCTCTTTGCTTCAAGAGCCACAAGTGACCCCTCATGTCACTGACTGATACCTTTTGCTTTAAAAGAAGGGGAAAAATTGTGGCAAGCACTACTGGTGTCTAAGGTAGAGCAATGAAAGGGCTGTAGAAGTTGGGCATCCTACAGTCTCCTATCTCCTTTTGTTGGGTTGACCCTTGATATCAACACCATCCAAGCCTGCTAGTTCAAAGTTAGATAGCTGAAACTCTTTCTACGTGAGGCTCTCTCCCCAGTCAGCTCACATTTACAGATGGTGCAGAAGTTATACAAAACCTGTGTTCCTAAAAAGCAGCTCCCAATGACCACAAATACCTTTCTAGAGAGGTGCACCTACATTAAAAGCATCACTCAATGGAGCAGCAGCAGAAATGCACTCAGCTGCATACTGCTGCATCTCCAGACTTTAATGAATCTCTGTTGTCTTTAATGAATCCCAGAATTGCCTCAATTAGAAAAGACCTTTAAGATCATCAAGTCCAATCATTAACCTCACACTGACAAGACCTCAGCTGAAGCATGTCCCTAAGCAAAGAAGTGGTACTGTGAGTCTCATGGCAGGACAAGGCAGCACAAGATCTATTATTCATATTTTTGTTGTTTCCCAAAGTCAGTGTCATTTTCCTCCAAACTACAAGCCTGCATACAGATGTGGGAGAGAGACAGAGCTAATCTGCCTTGCAGTTCTGCTTTTTCCCTCCAGTCAATGAACTCACAGCACTGTCAGTCATTAAAGATGAAGTGCAGAGACACAGCGTCAGCGCTGCAAGCTCAAGCACTGGAGAGAAGAAAGAGGCAAATAAATTATGTGCCATGTCACTTCCTTCCCGAGCCCTAAGCCTGGGTGCTCTGAATCCAGTGAAGCAGCAACAGTGAAGCTCTTCAGAAAAAACTGCTGGCGACATTTTTGAGAAGTTGACCTGGCCTATGAAGAAGGATTTGGGACAATTCCATGTGAGACACCATCTTGAACTTAAATATAACACCGGAATTGCTGCCAATGCAAATGTACATCCCAGGGCATCCTGCATTTGATCAGATTTTCAGAGCTCTCAAAATGTCCTCCCAAGATTGACAGCCTGATTTTCACTAATTTCAAGGCAAGACATAACGTCTATTTATTTCATCAGTAAGGAAAATAATGCAAATATGGCTAATAATGTATGGAAATACAGGGCAATACGTGTCACGGTGTCTGCAGAGCAGCGAGCTGCATCGTATTTGCAGTATTGCATGCCTGTAATTTTAACTATCAGGCAGGCTGCTTGAGAGACCATATATGGACTTTTATTTCTTCTGAAGCAAAATAAGTCATGTATCTTTTAATAAGATGTTATGTTTCAGTGGAAAATAAAAACAGAAACACAATGAGGAATGCTAAGAGCTAGAAGGTAGGCTGCAGCTTTTGAAACCCTAAGGTAATTGTGATAATAGTTCTTTTGGGATATCAGTTGTTCACTTTAAAACCTTCTCAACAAAATTTCAGTTACACATGTTTATCAGCAAAATCCAGGTAAACAGAAGTCCAAAAGCCCTTACCTGGCACACATAAATATGGAAGACACAGTTCTCCAGATTGACATCCTTTTCTATTTACTTCACATAACTGATTGGCTGCACAAGGATTCGGATTACATGGATGTGTAACATCTTCTACAATATTACCTAAAGAACTTGGACCTGAAAACAGAGTATACAGCATCTATATTGATTTAAATGAGGTTTATATTTCTTTAGTAAAGCATGACATTTCTTACATTCACTAAGATAATACTTTTGACAATTCTGTGAATTTTTTATTTTTTAAATTATATTTGTAGAAGCTTGACATGACAAGGTAGGTAACTTATTTCAAAAGATTAGTCCTCAATCATGGAAATAATGACCCAGACGATACTTCACAAGAAAAATACACTTCCTCTATGTTGTTTCCACAATAATTTTCTCTATGTGACAAAAATACAAACTGACAATGACTGTCAGTTTAATCAAGAGAAGTCCCACAGCCAATGATTAACAAATTGGAAGTTTAAAGTACACTTCATGTTTAAACAAGTTTTGCATCGTTGATAAAATTTTGTTTCTTTTTTCCCTTTAACTCACTAGTAATGCTCTGTTACAAGAGTAAGGAAAGGGAAGACGAAATGGAAAAGCAGCAGTTAAATGGAAATAAGCACCCAAAGCCTCAATACATTGTCCCTCTGGGAACAATTTATTTGTTGAGACACACTTGCAGTTACAGCTCTTACTAACCAAAATTGTACTCTGAATTCAAAGTTCCTGGGATTCTGAGAAAGAAGTATCAAAAAATCAATCAAAATTGGGAAGAAGGTCTAAAATGGGCAAATCCTAAAAAGCTAAAAATGTCTAAATCCCACAGAGATAAATATGCAATAGGAAGCAGTATCAGGGTAGAGTAGATTTGGAAAAATAACATAAAAAGATGCGTTTAAATGAAATCTAGAACCAAGACTCAATTTTACTAATACAATTGTATTCCACACTGAGGGATAAGACATGGCTGGATGAGGCTTTGAGCAACCTGATCTAATGGAGGGTGTCCCTGCTGACGGCGGGGTGATTGGAACTGGATGATCTTTGAGGTCCCTTCCAATCCAAACCATTCTATGATTCTATGATTCTATGGTAGAAGAAAACAGAATCACAAAATCTTCATTCTTCCATATACCTGCTAAACTCACGTTCTATTGCCCAGAGTTAATTTGGTTTTCAGTTATAATGGCACAGTTAAAGAACAGAGTTTACACGAGGCAAAAGTGTCATTTTGTACATCAAGAAGTGGTGCTCTAAATCATGCTATTGTTTAAATGACATTTATTTGAGATCAGTCCTCCCAAGCATGAACCAGCTTTTGTCCTGTAAATAAAGAGTGCTTAGTGGTTTTATTGTTATTGTACTTTTTTGGTGTGTGAGATGACTTCTTGAAGAACAGTTTTCTTACTGGTCTATTTTCAAGTAGGTAAAAACCACTGAAATTCAACAAGCCAGATTATTAGATGATAATAATAAAGATAATAATGATAAAGAGAAATGTGGTGGGTTAGCTTTGGCTAATAGCAAAACTCTGCCCCAGTCCCCACATCCCAAACGGGATGGGGGTAGAAAATAGGTAGAACAGGAACAGAAAAGTTCATGGGCTGAGATAAAGACAGGGAGATTGCACAAGAATTCCCATCGCAGGTAAAACTGACTTGACTTGGGGAAAATTAACTCTAGTACGCTAAATAAAATGTCTCAAATTCAAACCAATTTTCTTTAAAAGAAATAATGAAAATCATTAAAAGTAATGATAAGCATTCAAAGTATCTTGGTTTCTAATTTTGTTGCATAGGTATGTTGATACTTACTCAGATATGTATCCAAAGGGATACAGTTCTCCAAGTCATCTGTTGGAGATAAGAGCTCACAAATACTTTCAGCTGAGTGGCCTTCAGGGAATTTATTATGGTCTCCACATTTCTTCAGTATTTCCACACAATCTGATCTTCAGATAAATAAAGAAACAGAACTTCATGAACACTACTTGAAGAAAAAAAAAAAAGTCTTGCATGGAAAAAATTTCTACATTCTCCCCTTCCCCATATGGACAACTTTCCCCTTCTGCCTCACAACAGAGTGTTTATATACAGATAGACAGACACTGCATTTTACATGCAGGGGGAGGAACAAATCTGTAACCCAAAGACAGGAACTACTGCTTACACTACTCTTCCTCTACTTTGAGCTTGGTGATCTTTATTTTCTATGGCATTAAATGCAAGTATCTTTGAAGATCAAGCATTTCCTTGATTTAGTAATGTACAATAGGGGTTGAACTCTATCTCACTAGCTGTACTATTCACTAGTCTCTTTTCTATCAAATCACCTACTTGAAAAGATTTGTTTTTTTCAAAAATAAACTTCATTTTTTTCAGCCTTTCCATCAGCTAAAAATCACCAGTAGGTCCCAAAACCGAAAAAGAGGAAAGAAAGTTTTATAGACACCACTGAGAGCCAAAGAAGCCCCAATGATAAATCAACTTTACAATGGAAGCATATACATCCACCTCATTAACAGGCAAGCACCTTCCATTTGCAGTGATGGAGATTCAAGCAATGGTAACTACGCAAGCTCATGTTCCTTCAACGTCTGCCTTGCCATGTTGTCCTAACACAGACCAAACACAGTCCTCTAGCAGCTTTTTAGTTCTCATTAATATCCTTATCAGAACCTCTAAGCTGTTTTTTCCCCCCATATTACTTACTTGCAGATAATACTTCCTCTAGATTTGCTGTGGCAAGGTTTAATCTGCAGCGAGCAGGCAATTGCCTTCCACATTTCTGGTTGGCATTTTTTAATATCGAGTACAGGAATATTTATAAATGGCATCTTAATACTCCCTTTTTCCCATAGCTTCATGTCATTCATGGCTCCCTGGTCTGACTGGGTATTGCAGCTCCTAAAAAGTTCTGTTGGTCTTTAAAGAAAAAGTTAAGATATGGTATATATAAAAGAAAAAGGAAACATCCCACACTTCACATTTCACCATATGAATTCTACAATCTGGATATGGCTTGCTTTTTGTGGTATAAAAGAAATTCATCCCTTCCACAGTTAAACAAGATCAAAATCAATTTGAATTCTGTCTTTAAGGAAAATAAGCTCTTTAAGACTCAGGGCTGAAACTACCTTCTCACCTCTGCCTCTCAGATTAAATATCACTTAAGTTTTTCTTACCTGAAGAAAGTTAACTTAAAAGCAAATATCTTAATTATCCTGAATATCTGTGCAAATGTCTCCTGGTGAATCACTAATGCAAGTTGATTTACCATTTCTATTTGCCCAGGCTGCATCTACCATATATGTGATGCTACTACTCACATAACACTCATGCCACTGTACAGTATTTCAAAGAAGAGACAGAGATCTCTAATAGCTAACAGCATTTTAAAGGCTTTTTTGAAACTCTATTTAATGTGTAGCCTTGATATTACTAATTCAGACATCACTTAAATCATGCATTTTGCTCTAGAGAGTATAAAAACACAGATATATCTCTGAAAGAAAAGGAATTTTGAAAGAGTAACATGTAAATTTAACAAGTGTTTTCACCTTATTTGTAACATACAACATTCTGGTAATCATGGCTTACTTGTCTATATAGTAAGACAGAGGAATATGCTGCTAATACATGATGACATTTTACAGGTTCATGGGTTAGCTTTCATTCTTGTAAGTTTTGTTACGTCTGATCCTTAAATACATTTCCAAAAGTTTACTCTAAAGAAAAGCTATTTAAATTATCTACAAAAATATTTGCAGAAAGACAGCTACACACAACCTCAAAATAAGCCTGAAAAACATTTTATTTTATTTTTTTTAATCAAAACACAGGAATTCCTTTATAAAATATTCAGTGTCTCTCTCCTACCTGTTATTAAAATTAGTGCAGTAAGTAAGATTTCTACAGCCCAGCTGACAAGGTTCTCGTACATCTGCTAAACAGGTCAACATGGAAACTTCAACTGCATTATACTCACAAAAGCGATCAAATTCTTGCCAGCTCTGTGAATTGCCCCAGCTCGTGCTATAAAGTTTAGTGCAGAGCTCTCTGAAAAAAAATGATGTTGATGAAGGAAATAAAATTAAAAGAACAGCAAGTTATTCAGATATAGCAGAGCCTATTGTCTCTTTGTGGATCATGACAGCCTACACTCGCTGTAGAAGATTGTGTTAGTGCCCACAAAGCCTGCAAGAGCTCCCACATGTTGAGCTCAAAGCAAATAACCCCACTTGACTGTTTTCTAAGTTTTCCAGTTTGGCTTAAGAATGCTAGCAAATCTTTAAGCTAGTAGGACTGAAAGACTTCAGAATATAAAACTGTAATATCCCATAACAATGTAATAGCTGGAAACCTGAACTAACGACTTTGAGGCGAGAACTCTCCCAGCTAATTTTACCTGTCATAAATCTAGGTTGACATGATAACAAACAACAACTAGTCCCATCCTTCAACTTCAAATCACACCTTCTCCTCCTCCAGAAATGACTGGCAGGCAAAAGACATTTGTTCTTTTGTCCTGATGTTTGAAACAGGTGTCCTGTTTGTTGTGTGAGATGTTTCCTGGTGTCAGCAATACCCAGCCACTTTGTTCACAGCCATATCCTACAACTGTTCTCACCCCAGCTGAAGGCATGCAACCTCGCTGGACTATTAAAGTTGACTGCACACTGAAAACATGAGGGAAGGATCCATTTTCAGAACTCACTATCAAAGCAGGCAACTGAAAGATACTCTATCAACCACCCTATGCTACAATGTTCTAAGAATTAACTCGAGGGCTCTACTACTAAATTCACTACAAGATCCCATTGCATTCAGGATCTGTTGTTTTGTTACTGGAAACTTTGATATAAAAGGAAGCAAAAGCTCAGAAATCAACGCTTGCAACTTATTTTGACATATTGATGCATTTAAAAGGCAATAGTGATCTATTTCTAAAATAGACAGAAAAGCACTCCAAACTAAAAAATGCTCCAATTACAACTAATTGCAAGCATGTAACTATTTGCTGAAAACATTTTTTTTAAATGTCAAAATAGTTAGTTCCATTATTTAGTTATTATTAAATATAATTATCAATATTAATTTATTAGTTATTTT
>NW_010325582.1:0-1274 GCF_000700745.2 Antrostomus carolinensis | reverse complement strand
CGCTGGCCGTCCCCTGCCTGCCTGGTCCCCACACTCAAGGAGCCACAGGACCTGTGTGTCCCTTTCCACGCTCGCTGGCCGGTGCAGACCAGGGTTTGTGGGTCCCTCACTGCCAAATCCTGTGGGAAAGGAGGGAGAGATGCAGGTTCTGGAGCTGGTGCTGGAGAAACATCAGCTCCTGCACCCTTCTCAGCCCAAAGCAGGCAAAATTAGGCGTTAAAATGCAATTGGCTATGGTTTCTAATTTTATATTTATATTTTATATTTATATTTATACATCTATGCACACATAGATGTGTCTCAAATCTCAGTGACAGCTGTGCAGGGGCTCAAAATGGCACAGATACCAGGAAAGCTGCTGTATCCAAGGGGGTACATCTTGGGCATCTTCATTTCATAGAATCAGAGACTGGTTTGGGTTGGAAGGGACCTTCAGAAACCATCTAGTCCAAGATAAGCAGGGACATCTTCAACCAGATCAGGTTGCTCAGAGCCCTATCCGACCTCACCTTGAATGTTTCCAGGGATGGGGTTTCTACCACCTCTCTGGGCAACCTGGGCCAGGGTCTCACCACCCTCATTGTGAAAAATTTCTTCCTTACATCCAGTCTGAATCTCCTGTCTTTTAGTTTAGAACCATCACCCCTTGTCCTGTCACCACAGGGCTTGCTAAAAAGTCAGTCCCCATCTTTCTTACAGACCCCTTTTAATTTCCAGACCTTCTTTAGAAGCACCATGAACACAAACCCCTCTCTGAAGTCTCACCGGCAGCTGAGCCCAGGGGCTGCCACCCTTCAGTAGCTGTGTCTGGGTATGGCATGTTGTGACATGACTGTGCTTGACATGACATGTCACCTTGGGAGATAATGAGTTGGAAATTAGTGCTAATAATTGTTTTGACTGTTCCTCGGGAATGAGTAGGATGGGTTTGGGTTTGGTTTGGTTTTTTTCAGTGGAACATCTTGCATCCATAGTGATTTTATTAGGGAATTTTTATTATATTTTTAGACAGGAAAAATAGCAGTTGTGCTGACTGGAGGTTGGGAGTTGGTACCTGGCATCTCTGCAGCCCCTTGGGGTGGTCACAGATGCCCCGTGGTGCTCCAGGGAGGCTTTCCCTCAGATCCCACCTCCTCCCCTCCAAAAGCCACTGCCCCAGTGTGGTGGTTGCACTGGGCAAGCACTGGGTTAGCGCTGGGCAAGCACTGGGTTAGCAGCCAACAGAGCCACTCTCTCACTCCTCCTCACCCCCAAGAGATAGGGGAGAGAACTGG
>NW_010325581.1:0-10845 GCF_000700745.2 Antrostomus carolinensis | reverse complement strand
TGTGTGCGACCGACCACACAGAGCTGGGGCAGCCCGGGCAGACAGGGGCTCCTGCCCGCCAGCAGCAACCCTCAGCAGAGCCGTGCAGCTCAGCCAAGGGATGGCAGCGAGGCCCAGTCTCAGCCGAGGCGGGGAGAAGCCAAACCAGCGGCAGCACTGTGTTTCGTGTTTTCTTACCGCCTCTTCCTCCATATTGGTTGCCCTAAGGCCTGGCCAAGGTGGGTTATGTTTCCAGCAGGCTCTGCCCAACCCTGGCACCTGCAGAGCCACATGGATTGGGAAGGATTGTCAGGGTGGTCAGGGACAAGGGAGAGACACATTCACAGACTCTTCAGGCAGGTCAGGAAACACGTGTCTCTTCAGTAATGGATTGTGCAGGGGCTTAAAAAGAAGGCCATTCAGTCCATCTTACCCAGAGCTGGATCTTTTGCTCCAAAGGGAACTGCAAAGACAGAGCTGCTTCCTCAGGCTCCCTGGCTACTCCTGGGAGATGGAGGTACAGTTGCCTCTTGCTCAGAGCTCCCCATGTTTGACTTAGTGGTCTGAAATGAGTGGAAACATCTGAGGAAATCCTCAGCATTGCCCTGTTTCGAAATACGAAGTGGTCAGAGGTATTGGGCAGAATCTCAACAGTCTTTCATTCCCTGTGGAGATTGCCCTGCCTCTCTTAAACAGGTGAGGTGCTTTGTCACCTAGTATTTGGGTATGTTGTCTGGTGCCCAGCCCTCAATGTGTGGCAACTTCTCCTGTTGTTGAGAACAACACTCCTTGGCTTGCATTTGCTGGATTTGATCACCAGCTTGACCACATGCTGGAGCAGATGCTAAGGGAAAGGGCACTGAAAGCTTAAGCAACACTCCTTCTCCTTCACACTTGGTGACCCAAGAGCAGTGGAAGAGTGAAGGTCAGGGGGCTATGTGTCAGTCTTCTCTGGTCTCCTCTCCTCACCTGGGCAGCCCTTGATTCCAAACTCCTACAATTTCTACCCTGTGATGAGAGAGTGGTCAAGATGCAAAGGTCCCTGCTTCTAAACAAAGCACAGCAAATAACTCCACAGCTTTCAAATCTCAGTCTCTTTATTACAATTCTCACCCTAATAACAAAGCTGAAAAGGTTCCACATCATGTGGGAGAAGATCACAACGGCTGTAAATTCAGCAGAATGGCTTTTTGCATGACACCTTGGGGCCAGAAGTATCCATGAGCCAGAGCACTTCCTTCTGAAGGGGAGATGGAAAGAAGGCGTAGAGGGCAAACAAAACTTCCCGAGGGTTAACCAGGGACTCCCCAGCATCCTGGCTATAGTGTCCATTCTTACACACTTCCAGCAGCACAGAGATGAGACATGTCCATTTGTGATGAGAGATTCACCATAAGAGTGGTGAAATCCCTGCTCCAAAATTCGCATTTGAGAGGTGTTGCTTTAAAGTATGAGCTGAGGATAGCATACGCATGTAGAGACTACAGTGATATGCAAAGCACCATCAAGTATTAGAAGAAAAGAAAGCACCTGAGAAATGTAACTGAGCATTTTGCATATGATCTGTTTTATGGCTATTGCAAATCTACTTGCCATTCCTTTTCTTGACACTTGAGAAAAAAAGTTCCGGGAAAAACAGAAAAGGCAAAACCAGATCTTTATTCTGAGTTGTGACTGTGCAAAATCATGGAAGGTACTGTAGTTGTATCAAACCCTGTGAACCAGGTTTGACCTGATAAATGTAGAAGAATTTATCAGATCTGGTTGGTTGAAGTTCTGTGTTGCTTGCACATTATTTTTTGCACATTAGTTGTCATTTAAGTATTTGTTGAAAAAAGCCTGGATCTGTGGCCAAGCATGAACCTGAGCTCCCCACCCAGGACTGCCCGCTTGTGAAAAATGGGATGGTTTACTATGGGGTACAAAGGGAAAAAGGGAGGGTCAATACAGTGCCCTGTTCCAGGGTAGGAGAGAATCTGAGAATTTTTCTTCCCTTGAGCCTGCAGAAGCTTGCAGACTTCAGTAGCATGGTACTCACTTTTGACAACATGATCATCTTTTCCCAACAATGAATAGTAACTGTGCCTCAGCTTTCTCTGCTGGGATCAGGCTTTGGTTGCCAGGGGCTTGAAAGGGGTCAATAAGGGTGTCAGAACAATCAAGAATATTGGAATCCATGACCTTGGCATATTGTTCATAAATGGGCAAAGAGGGGATGGTTTTATCCTTGTAACAAAGAGGAACACCTGTAATGGCCACAAGGCCATTGAGGGAAGCAACAGCTGTGATGTTCTTCAGGAAGGCGGCCATGGCGAGAGACAGATCAGCTCCTTTGGAGTAACCAAGCAGTCCAACCCCTGGTCCCTTCACCTGGTAGACAAGAGGAAATCCTTATCAGTACTGAGCTGAAAAACACAACAGCTAGTTCCTGGAGGGGAATGTTGTATAATGCTGAGAGTTTGCAAAACACTGTGAAGGAGGTGATGGCAATGATTTGTTTTCTTTCTGGACAAGTGCCAAGGACCTTCTCCTCCCTTCAGACCGTTGCCTTTAGTAATGTTCTCTGACACACTGACATCAGCCAAAAGATGGGGAATGTGATTTCACCAATTTAAGGACAAGTGGTAGGACACAGCTAAGAGTTACTAGTGTTAGACGCTGGCAGATGCTGTTTTCACTTTTGAGACTGTAGGAGGACATTTGCTGGCAATTCACGAAGGCTCTCTCCTGCACAACCTTCCCACCTTGTATCTCAGCTGTCTCTTGAGAGATTACTTTGTGATCTCTCTCCACTGCCCTTCCAGTGCATATCTAACCCTTCCTCTTTTCTAGAACTCAGACACCTAACCTCCTGGCAGATGCCAGCTGTGCCGGGTGAGTATTTCAGCAGCTTCCTCCAGAGATGACTCAGGCAAAGGGACAGGCACTTTGAAGAAGTGTTTCCTGGAGCTTAGGAGACGTGGAAGGTGCTCCTACCTGTGGGTGCTGTAGCATATAGCTCATCGCCTCTTCAAAGTATTCCAGGTGGAGTTCAGTTGGCTCCTGGAGCAAATCCTCACATTGATAATAAGCCAGGGCCAGTGTGGCAAAGCCATGATTGGCCAGCAGGCTGGCTCTGTGCTCAAAAATACCTCCTCCAAGTCCATGTATGTCGATGATCCCTGGAAAGGGGTCTTCTCCTGGAGCAGACAAGACAAAGAGCAGTATCACCTGAAATGACTCCTTTCAGTGTTTCTCTGGTGTAAAATGCATCAAACCAGGTACACAACAGGAACTCCGGAAAAGCATCTTTTTGGGAAAGGACTTGATCATTCACTCAGCTGTGTGGTGTCAGCAGCTGAAAAAACCCTAGAGTATGTTGCAGAGGAAGAAAGGCTTAGGAGCAGAACCTCTTGGGTAAGGTGCAAACCCTTATTTGTTTTAGGGATCAGCAGTATTTCTGCATCGTGCTTGGGCCAACAGGCAGAGACTGTTTGGTGAAGGTGTCTTGTCTCAGCTTCTCTTCTACCTGTAAGCAGGCATGTAACAACGACCACTTCACCTGGCACTGTAAAAATCCACAAGGTATCATGATTTGATAGATGTAGTACTATTAAACTAGAAGCTGTAAGCATTTGTGTTTGTATTGTGGCTTTTGAACATTTGGGATCTCTTGTAAAGTGGTAAGTGGGATCCACCCAACTAGCACTTAATCTCTTTGAGGATCATGTCTCTGACTGTGATCAGTATTAAATTCTGCATAGGACGCCATGGGTATCTCACTGGGTGATCAGAAAATCATTGTTTAGAGGTTTCCTTCTTGGCACAGGATCCTCTTTTCCTCACCTTGTGAAAATCCTACTCCAATCCACCCAGTGCAAGGGAAGAGGGTGCTTTTTTTTGCATTCCGGCAGCCTGATGGGTTTTGGGACTGCAGGGCCCAGAGAAGCTCCACAGAGGCCCCAGGCCAGAGAAGGTGTCCCTGGCCATACTGGGGAGTGGGTAAGACCCAGCTCACTCCTACTCTTGGCTTCAGGAGAGCCACAGGCCTGAGTGCGCTCATGCCTCCCACTCTTCATGGCCTTCCTGCCACAGTCTTACACCCTGCACTGTGATGTCCTGTTCATCCTCAAATATGGCTGCAGGTGGAAGGTGTGAACATGCTGCTGGGGGTCGTGGAAGAGAGGGGTGTGCACAGCATCTGCTTGCTCTCTGCCTTGGTGTTAAGAAATACTAGACATTTAGCTTAAATAAGTAAGTTTTAAATAGAATTAATCACTCATTTAGCATTATGATGCAGGGGCTACAGCGAAATGTTGTGCAATTTGGTATGCTGTTTGTTTATTACTTAGCATAAGTAGCTAGATTTGCTGAAGCCTTAGGCTGCAAGCTGTGAACTTTCACCTAGATATGCTTTTTGCTGGGGTAATTTTCTTCTTAGTAGCTGGTACAGTGTTGTATTTTGGATTTAGTATGAGTATAATGTTGATGACACTCTGATGTTTTAGTTATTTCTAAGTAGTGTTTATCCTAAGTCTAGGACTTTCCAGCTTTCCATGCTCTGCTAGCGAGCAGGTGTACAAGAAGTGCAAACCAGAAGATAAGGAGGCTACAGCTGTCAGCAGGAGCTGCAACTCAACAAGATAAGAACAGTTAACTGTCTGCCTGGAGACAGAGAAAGAATCCAATAACGTGTTAGAAAATCCTGGACTGGAAATCACCACTGGACCAAAAATGCACCTGAAAGGTGTGTGAAGAGCACGTGAGGGGCGGGTACATAGATTGTTAGGGTATAATTGCCCAGAGATTTCTTTGTTTGGGGTGCCTCTCTGGAGGAACCCATCTTGAGCTGTTTGTTGGGTTTTTTTGTTTTGTTTTTTATGCTGTGCCATCTGAATAAATTATTATTATTATTTTTATATAAAATTCGATACCTGAGACTGCTACGGGAAACCTAGGGCTGAACCTGGCAAAAAAGAAGCACTCCAGAGTGAGAACGTGTATGCGAAAGGAGTCGAAAGGAGCACCTGTTGACTCACTGGAGTCACCCACTGTAAAGGGACTTTAGTCATAGCAGGAAAGACTTGGGTGGTATGTGTGTGACTCCTAGGATGGTGTATGTGTGCTCGAGTGGTCTCTCCCTTAACACTGGACTAAGGAGAGCCTTACTGTCCACAGTGGTACTATGCTCTTCCTTCTTGCATGCAAGCAACAGCACATCTACTGGCTCTCCATAGACTGTAAGCATTCAAAGTAGTATCTGTGTACCCGAGAGGCCAGGAGTGCGTTGTCTGTGGCCCACAGCTCAGCTGAGTGTAACAGGGGTCTGTGGGCTTGCACTGAACATGCACAGAAAAGGTGGTAATGCTGAACAAGGTGCTCAAGGGAGGTGGGATAGTACTATAGCAAAAGCCCTTTGAGCTATCCACCTTTTCATGGCCGTGGTCATTTGCTGAGGAATATCCAGCTCCTGAATCTGAATGTGGAACATTCCCAGGAACAGAAAATCATGGTGAGGGTATCTCAGTGCAGGACAATTTGAGTGTGGTGAAATCATGGTGGCAAAACACATCTCCAAATGGAACTGTGTAACAGAAATACTGGCTACAGACCAAGCTTACAGTCTTGCTAAGCTGAAGATTGGCTGTGGTGGTGGCAGGATGAGAATAAACCCCTTCTATCCTGTGCCTAGGAGACAATTCAAAGTGCCAGGGAGTGAGGCAAGGGCCTATCATTTTAAAACACACAGAAAGGAGTGGGTTGGGGCACACTGAAGAAATGCACCAGCATTTGGCTTACTCTAAGTGCCTCAGCTCAGGGGAAGCAGGACATTTTGGGTACAGAATGTATGCAGGTGGCTTCTTCCATCTCCTGGTCAGCAGGTGGGGGTGGGGGTAAGATAGGGGAGGGAGCACTGTCCTTGCTGTGGGTGAGATGCTAAGCCTGTGAAATCAGCCGTCCAGCCCCCTGGACTCTGGCAGGGAAGTCTCAATGTAGCTGCCTAGAAGATGCTGCAGCCTGGTGGTGTCTTGGGCAACTCTTACACCTCATAAAGGTGCTCTGCACCTTTTCCAAAGCAATTATATTATTGTATTTTCCTGCTGGAAAGGTTTCAGCCCTGTAAATGTTCTTGAGCTGCTCCTCTTGCCCCTTTAACAAATGGATGATGTCCACAGGAACCCCAACATGGTGGACCATTGTCTCCTTGTAGTTAGTTGCTACTGTGCTAGGGGGAGAGGGAGGACTGGCACAGAGCACCTCTCCACCACTCTCTTCTGCAGCTTCTCACCTCCAGCAGCCCTCCTGGCATGCTCACTTCCACTGTGCACGTGTACATGTACATGTAACCTCAAGCTGTGGGCAAGAAGAGTTATTCCTCTGCCTGCTTCTGCCACCATGTGCTAGTGCTTGCACAGCGAGGTGAACTGGGAATGATGGTCAGGCTGTTTGGTGGTGCAGGAAGGAGGGAGGGAGGAAGAGAGAAAGGGAGGGAGGGAAAGAAGAAAGGAAAGAGAGGGGTTTTAGTGAACTCCTATTTACAGAGGTCATGGAACAGCTTGCACTGACAAACATCAGTTTAGGGAAAACAGGAGGGCTGCAGCTGGTACTTACCAGGGGGCAGGAAAAGTGTTGCCCGGATCCTCCCCTCTCGCACCGGGACCCTCCGCACCCCGTCCCGCAGGAACGCCCGCTCGTGCTGCGCCTGGGCCAGGAGCCGCCTGGGGGGCTCCCCGTGGCCCTCAAACACCTCCAGCTGCAGGAGGAAGGGGCTCTGCACGTCCCGCTTCACCAGCCGCCTGAAGGGCTTCTGGGGCTGCAAAGCCCAGAGCAGCCCCATGGGCTCCAGGCTGGAGAAGTTGCCTCCCGGCAGCGCGGGGCAGCGGGTGAGGTCCAGCTCCCCATCGTTCCCCGCCTGGTAGCGGGTGCAGGCCTGGAAGAGCTCGCGGGCTGAGGCCCTGCACGGCGATGGCCAGCGGCTCATCGAAGAGGCTGCGGGTGACAGGCGAGAGGCGGATGGAGGGGGCCATGGAGGACAGGCTGTGGGCAGAGGTCGTCCCGGGGGTCCGCACAGGACGGCAGTGCTGAAGGGTGGCAGGTATGGGGCTGGGCCAAGGCAGCTGCCTCAGCGAGCCTAGAGAGCTTCCCCAGCACAGGGAGCGGACAGTGATCCGCCACATGGCTCCTGAGTTGCTGCCTTCACTGAGTCTGCATTCAAGCTGAGGCTTCTTCTACAAATGCAGCTCACCGCACACGGGCAATGGGAGGGGAACTGGGACAGGAGCTGCGTGGGCCCCCACCGTGCTGTGAAACATCAAGGCTGTCTGGAGCCGCCACTGCAGCCCTGCCAGAGCCTGCGGCAGGGCAGGATCAGCACAACCAGCCCCCTGGCATTGCGGGAGCATCTCCAAAGGGCGGCAGCTCTGCCCAGACACTCATTGGGAAATAATGTTCTTAACTGCTGTGGTGGCAGTTCTCTAAACCAGGCCTGCTGGTTACTGTCCTTGCAGGACTTGATCCAGGAGAAGGCGCAGCTGCAGCTCTCCTCTCTGCATATCTGACAGCCAGCCAAGGTCAACCCACCACAGCTAGATACCAGCAAACGCTTTTTACTTTGTATTTTTTAGACTAAGGGGGCATATGATGACAATTCATGAAGGCTGCTTTGAAAAATGCATGTCCCTCTCCTACACAACCTCCCCACCTAATTATGTCTCAAACACTATCTCCAGGGGAAGTCAGTGTAGTGATCCTGAAGAGAAGACCATTGTACATCAGGCAGCTAGTGACCCACAAGAGTTAACCCCAACATGCTGCCCCTGCCCTGGTTTTTAGCTGAGACAGAGCTGGGTTTCTTTTTAGTAGCTAGAATAGCGCTGTATTTGAGTTTCAGTATGGGATTTGTTATGAGAGAAACATTGTTAACATGCCAATGTTTTCAGTTTTGTTGCCTTTGTGTTCTGTCAGTCTACAAGTGCAAGATCTAAGGGAGTGAAGAATATTTAAATTAATTAGCTAAACTGGCATTTGGATATGCCAATGGGATATTCCATATCATGGAATGTCATGTTCAGGATATTAGTGAGGGTCTCCTCCTCTCTTGCCCTCTCTGCCTGTCGCTCGGGCTCTCGCTCTTCCAGGATTGTGGTTTTGGTTTGGGATTGTCACTCCTCCAGGATCATTATCTGGGAATGGGCTGGGCCTTGTCAGTGGGTGGTGAGCAATTGTACTGTGTATCACTTATTTGCGTATTTTACTACTACTATTATTAGAATTATCAGAATGCCTCACCCTAGCTGAAATATTATGCTGTTTTAGAAAACAGGGGCGAGGAAAAGTTAGAGCTAAGAATTGTGCCATCTTTGATTGTTATTAACGTGCTTGAAACAGACACAAGGGTGCTTAGAGTAGAGAGAGGTCAGAGGACGAGTGCAACATTTCTGTCCAGCCAATATCGATTTGCAAAGCAAAGGGGCCCCCAGGGTTTCCTCAGCATGCTCTCATGGTGTGTGATTCTCCACAGCCCAAGTTTCAAGATTTAGCAAAAGTATACGGGAAAAAGACAGGGGAAAGGCTGGCACACTGATGGTTGCAAGTGTGGGACTTCGGAGGAGATAGCGTACACTTAAATCCAAAGCAATTACAGTGCTGGGGTGCCATCTTGCAAAACCCTGATGACCCAGCAGCTCAGAGGAGCATAGGGTAACACAGCCTGCTCCTTTTGGGTATGGCTTCAGGGGGCTTTAGAGACAGAATATCCTTCACCTGCTGACTGGGACAATAAAACAGCATTGTGGAAAAGTATATCTGAGGCTTGTCAGTATTTAAAGGAACTAGCCACACGGACGGGCATGTATTCATGTAACTTCCTAGGTCCTGATATGGAACTTTTTTGCATACAGCCTGAAAATCCCTGTATTAGAGGGTGCCCCATTTGCCTTGAAAGGACCAGTACTTACCTTGCTAGGGGCTGCTGAGGGAAAACCAGTTATTTTCCTGCTAAGGGGAGGTTATTTTATCACTGAGACAGCTTACAATTATCTGATTGAAAAAGAAGACAGAAAGAGCCCGAAGCATTTCAAATTCAGCAGCTCACATTTGCTTGGGAACCTCTTGCTGTACTGTTCGATAAGGGCAGGGCCACGCAGGTGGTAGAACTGCTGGCACTCTGTGGGAGCTGCCTGCAGGCTCCACTTTTAGGCAGAGTTGGATGAGTTTTCCTGTGGCCAAAGGAACTTTGCAGCACAGCACAGGCCTGAAGGCCACACTGTATGTGCAGCATGGCACAACACAAGCACACAGAACAGTGACCATCACCGAATTTGCCTGAGTAATGAGAGTACTTCCCTCAGTAGGGCAGACCGCTTTAAAAGTGTAAGCACACAGATGATTTAGACTGCAAGAAAATCCACTAGCTTCCTGAAGTTACCTCAAGTGTAGTAATATAGAGTCATAGAATCATTTGAGTTGGAAGGGACCTTAAAGATCATCCAGTTCCAACCCCCGTGCCATGAGCAGGGACACCTTCCACTAGACCAGGCTGCTCAAAGCCTCATCCAACCTGGCCTTGAACACTTCCAAGGAGGGGTCAACCTCTGGGCAATATGGCTGGTAAAGGAAAAAATAAAATAAAATAATTAAGCACTTCTCACTCAGCCATGCAGGGTCACTCCTAGACCAGATACCTGTTGTAATCACATTTGATTTCTCCACTCATGCCAAAGCCCTTCTTGCCCCCAGATGAGACAGTGCGATCCGGACTGCTGATTCACACCTAGCAGGTGTGAGGCAAGAACAAGACAGAACACTTTCTCAACAATGTGTGTTTATTTTGTTAAAAATTAGTTACACTTGCACCAGAGGCTTCTTCGTAGTCAGAATGCCCTTCTCAAACAGGAGCGTGGCTAGAGATATCTTGTCCTCCAAGGTTTCACATGGGAGGGTATCCACAGTGACGTGGTTTGGATAGGAAGACAGGAGAAGTTCAATGCTGTCGGTATACTCAGGATCTATCTCAAGGAACTTGGGTTCTTCCTTGTGATACACTCTTGAGTTTTCTGTTGCGTAATACAGCATCACACCTGCTGCTTCATTACACAATCTAATGATGCCATGGCGGAGGAGACGTACTTCTGTGTCTTTTGTGATCAGTATATCGACATCACAGGGGCCTCCATCTTGCCAGCGGGCTGGGAAGCCGTACACACTCTGCGCCTTTTCACTCTGCGTAAGCACTGGGGGGAGACAGTCATGAAGAAATGACTTGGCTCTCTGATCCACGGCAGCATCAATAGGTGCATAGTCAATGAGTTTCTTTATCAGGCTCTGCACCTTCTCCATAAAGGCTGTTCGGCGAGCATCCACTGTGTCCGAGTTGGCCACCCCCATGTACCCCAGGTAGTCCATGGGAAGCCCTTGCCGGTACTCCACATCCTCCTCCAGGGCCATCTGCAGGGCAGCTGGGAGGAGCTTCTCCAGCAGGTCCCCCCAAGAGTTCCTCTGGTAGGAGGACACCGTGATGTGGAGCGAGTGTGCATCAGGGAGACAGTTGCCCTGGTGGATAAAGCCACGGGGGAAGTACAGCAGGTCCCCAGCCTCCAGCACCGTCTCCAGCACAGGCTCACCGAGCTCGGCCTGTGTGAGGTTTGCGCTGGAGAACTGGGGCAGCACCTCAGCATCCGTCCGGGGGCTGTAGACGCGCCAGCGCTTCTTCCCCTCCAGCTGCAGCACAAAGGCCTCGATGTCATCATAGTGGGGGGCGAAGCCCTGCGTCCCAGGTGGCGTGAGGTACGTGTTGGCCCCTGCCATGCTGCCGAAGTGCTCCTGCAGGATGGTGAGGAAGTTCCAGACAGTGAGGGAGAAGGCCTGGGGGCTGAGGAGCCGCAGGGA
>NW_010325580.1:28245-28647 GCF_000700745.2 Antrostomus carolinensis | reverse complement strand
GCGCCTGGAGCACCTCCTCCCCCACCTTCTTTACTGACCTGGATGTCTGCAGAGTTGTTTTTCTCACATCCTCTCACTCCTCTCTCGCTGCAAAGTGTGTAGCTTTTTCCCTCTTCCCCTTCTTAGTTACGCTATCACAGAGGCGTTACCATCGTTACTGATGGGCTCGGCCTTGGCCAGCGGCGGGTCCATCTTGGAGCCGGTGGCATTGGCTGTGTTGGACATGGGGGAAGCTTCTGGCAGCTTCTCTCACAGAAGCCACCCGTATGCCCCCTCTGCTACCAAAACCTTGCCACACAAAGCCAATACAACCCATCAGTATTTCAGATGTACTCCTTTTTCAAACATATTTTGGAAAACTAGCTTACCTATGAAACAAATCAACAAAATCTTTTCACATTT
>NW_010325580.1:17471-28215 GCF_000700745.2 Antrostomus carolinensis | reverse complement strand
AATGTACACTAGCTGTTCTTTTAAATGGCATTAAGGATTGCTCAAAAGAGAAGTCTGACTTTAATTTGGAAGTGATTCATACAACCTTCTTGCACAAGATTTCTCACATAACATATTTTTGGAAAAAAAAGACTGTTGCATTTTGCTATGTACTAAATCAGGAAAACAACATCACGTGTTTAATAATGTCAAAACACCACACTTATTTATCTGTTTATTCTAGGAATACTTTGAGGTTGGTTTATTCCATGGTCTTGCACCATTCACGTCTGTTGAAAATGAGGATAAACAAGACTTTGGATTTCCTTCTACACATACATGATTAGGAGTCTAAATTCTATTTTCAAGAATGAAAAAGTTTTTACGGACTACTGTAAGGTAAGAAATAACTGCACCTCAGCAACTCAGTGTTACTTTCCATGTATCTTTCCTTGTCCTACAGCATCCCACAGAATACATGCAATGTGCCACAGCTTACCTTAATAAAAGAGCAATGACACTGAGCTTTTAATGGGCAATACTAATCATATTTCCATGGAAACTTACTGTTGAACACATGATGTATAATAACTACTTACTGTCTGTTAACCACTGATTTGTCAAAACCCTTAGGTTCCTAAATGCCTACATCCCGCAGTCTTTCTGAATGACCTACAGTAAAATTTGTAAGTGCAAGCCTAGTTATATTATTTTTTTTAAACAGATCAAGAAGTTAAAAGCCTGGCTCCCCCTTACTTCAATGGAAGTAGGACAAAGTGATTGCAACAAAGGGAAATCAAAGCAACAGACTCCAAGTAATCATTAATGCACCAAGGGGCTGTTGGAAGTGATCTTAAAACAATAAGAATCAACTCTTTTGTTATTGTAGGGTAGATGTGAATGTAGTATTAGGTTTAAAGAGTTTGGATACTGCTATGTCAAACAGGTGTAGAGAGGGATGGAAAGAAATACATTCTGGAGATCGCTAAGTACACACTAGAGCTTGTTTCGTCTAGTAAGCGATCACTAGATTACAAAACAAACAAACAAACAAACAAAAAACAACCAAACAAACAAAAAAACCCAAACAACGAAACAACCAAACAAAAAACTTAGGAGAAACAGTCCAAAAGGCCTTATGTGTTGGGCACACATGATATAGATGCATGCATTCTGAATAATAATCAAGACTCATGCTCTGGACCCTGCTCTGGATTCTGATTCTCCTGTCCTGGCTCCATGCAGTTCTTCCAGCTACTGAACTTCAGCTTGAAGAAGTAAAGCTATGCAAGTGATAAATGAATATTTATACACATTAGTTTAGGATCCTATTAACATCTTTACTGACTTAGTAAATCTGGCACTTAGAAACCTGTGTCCCATTGAAACTCATTTAACTGTCTCAGAGGGCTTCTTACTGGGGTTGATAGTTATGACATATAGGGCCTGAGTTAAGTAGGCTATCATGATATATACCTGCATTCAAGGGTCTAAATAGCAGCTCTTTGTTGAGGGGAACAAAGACAAGTATCTTTACATTTTGAACTTCAAGCATTCAGACATATAAATTACTTCTGAAGAAAAAAAACCAAAAAATCCTCCTTCTGAAATGGTTGTATGTGTACAGATCCACTTTTACAGTAGTTTATCTCTGAGATAGTGTTTTGGTCTGGTTTAATATCAAGCCTGTGCATCTCTAACAAGAAAAGGCTTTAGCACAGTGTAATTTTTCTACTCTCTCTGCATGTTGCAAGTGAACACAGCAGATGCAATGGACTGAAGTATCTGTGTTTTGAACATAAAAAATATCCTATAAAGCCCAGTGAAAGGATGAGAGGCAATAGACGCAAATGGAAATACAACAAATTCCATTTAAACCTAAAAACCCCACCTTTTTTACTGAGATGGTGGTCAAGTACTAAAATGGGTAGCCCAGAGGGACTGTGGAGTCTCCATCCTTGGAGATATTCAAAACCCAACTGGACATAGCCTGAGCAACGTGCTGTAGGTGACCCTGGTCTGCACAGGGAGGTGGATGAGGCGATCTCCAGAGATGCCTTCCCAGATCAGCCACTCTGTGGTTCTGTGGTTCTGTGAAGTACTCACACATAACCTTACCTTTTTGGCCTTGATAAGAGCACAGCATGCATGAAAATCTGAAGGACAAGGAGCCAGGGGAAGAGATGAACTGTTTTTCTGGAACATCTCTAGCATAAACCAGTCAAGCACACTGAAAGCAACATATGAGAGAAGTGAGTAGGGCTGTGTGGAAGTGCATGTAAATAATAAAGGCAACATCCCAAACAATGGCACACATGCTATCAATATTTGGCTATTCAGAGGCACCTTTAAATGTAATACTGTTACAGAAAGTTCAGTAATGAAGATTTGTTCTTTGGAACTGAAGAACCCAGTAAGCACTAGAAGGCATCGCTCCATAAAGAGATAGACAAATCATATTAAGTTTGAGGTGTCATTCTAAAATGTTTAAAGAAAGCACTTACACGTATTCACAAAAGGGAAAGCATACTCCATATCCATTAGTTTTCATGTCCAAATACAACAGGAGCTTGCAAGCGATTTCAAGAAATTCCTAAATAAATAATCAGTGAGGATTCTTACCACAATGCAACACAGAATGAGAGTAGAAGTGGAAACAGTAAAAAAACTATGAACAAACCAACTCAGTAAATACTGAGAAATGTAAAGAGACAAAGAAATGTAACTGCATCTAACTAAAGCATGACACAATAAAATATTAAAATATAAAGTGTTTTAAAGCCAGTAGGTCTTTAAAACCTCACACTGAAATTGAAAGGTGAAAATCTGAGGGCAGTAAGAGGTCCACCTCTGAAACTGAAACTGCAAAGAGACAACACAGAAGCAACATTGATTTAAACAAGGATGATCTATCTGAAAGAATAGAGCCCAAGGGCAAAAAACATTCAGACCCTGGCAGTAAATTTGAAAGGAGAGATTTCCTGACAATTAGGGCAGGAATTGCTCAGGCCTTAACAATGAGCTGGGATGGACAGATCTTCAGGATAGGTCCCACTCAGGACCTGGGACTGGAAAGGTAAGGAGTTAGCAAAGGACTTCGAGCACCCTACAACCTCTGATAATGAGCCTCATTAAACTTCTGTAATATTCTATACATTACTAAATGCTGAATTTAAATGAATGCATAGCACTGCATACTAATGATGTAGAGTTATAAAGGAGTAAAAGAAAAAACAAAAGAGGCAACACAGTTGGTCCAAGAATGATGCTACAGACTTCAATGTGCAAATCGACTTTACATTAACAAAACTGACTGGTCAAAGAGCTTGCCTAATGTGAGATATGTCTAATCAAATGGCATTACCCTTTTTCGGGGTGTTCAGACTCAGAAGTAAAACTTAACAAAAGTTACTTTCTCTACACAGTACATAGGCTATATAACTGTATTTTGTTTTCTTTGTTTTCTTTTACTAAAACGTATGATGTAGTGATTGATGCTCTTTAATTTTAAGGAAAAAATATATCGTTGAATAAAATATTTTCCAGTAAAAGCGAAAGATGGAAAAGAGTTTTGTAAAGCTGTAGCTTTGCAAAGGGAAATTTTTTTTCTTAGTAAATCTTTGCAAGTGCTTTTCCTTTCTAAAAAGTAATGCACTTCAAAACCTATAAATTAAGCTTTCAGGATCATATCCAGACTGTCTAAGTTAGATATCCTGGTATCTAAAAAAGAGGTGTTTCTTCCCCATTGCATAATCCTGTCTTCCTAAATTGGGATTCTAAAATTCATATGTAGGGCAGCTGAGTGAAAGAAGTATCCCGGAGCTCTCCAGAGGGCAGCTCAAAACCCCAAAAGTGGCCAACTGCTTTGAAGACTTAGTTTAAGAAAGGAGATTTTGGAGTTGTGCTCCCTGAAAGTCCTCTTTGTTCAGGCAATTAGCATCTAATATCATAAACATCCACTGACAGCCACTGAAAACCAAAGCATAAGCTCTGGAATAAACCTAAAGAATATAAAATGGAATGAAGTATCTTTAAATGCATAATTGCTTTCACTGCATGTATCCTTCTATTACACACTGAATCAGGTTTCATTTTTCTGCCTTTTTTTTTTTTTTCAATTAAAAGCATGTCCACTTTTCAGACACCAACTGCAACTAGTTTTAGGCTATACAGAGGTTTATCATAATATTTCAACCACTTCAAATGTATGCTGAATGTGCTATTTCTTCATAGGAAGTAATAAGCTTTCAAACCTTTATTTACATCATCCTCAAACTATTTTAGGTTTTAATTTGAAATGAGATGACTTGTAGATTCTTCCCATGTCCACAGATTCTCTTTCTTCCTTTAATGAGGTAGCAGTGGACGCCTCTTATTTGGAATGTCTCTTCATAGCAATTCTTATATATTCAAGAATTATGGAAGTAATCGCGCTCTGAAGGAATATGTCCCACTACAGCTAGTGATATGGTTCTCAGATTTCTAATTTACGTGTTTTAAATTAATGACTATTTACTCTGCTGTATAATAAAAAGGATAGTTATCACTGGAGCTAATTCATTACATAGTACTTTATTTTTGAGATTCACAGTCTTTCCATGCACAGGACACAAAGTAAGCAATTACAATAAGGATATCTCTGTCAAGATACAAGGAAACATTTAATTACCTAAACCAGTCTTTGAAAAGACACTTATCACCATGCCTTTTAAAAGACTTTAAAAGAATATATTTGTTATCTGAAATGGATTAAGAAAAAAAGTACACTTGGAGAAACTGAGGAAAGGAGTTTTAAGCACCAATAGTCTATTTTTTAATACAATATGGATTTCATTCAGTAGTAGTTTCATTTGTAATATTTGTTCAGCACTGTCTTCAGCATTTAAGGGAAGATCAGACATAGCACTCAGTAAATATCCTTGAACATACATTTCACCACTTTCACTTCTTAGGATATGAAAAATTTGAGTATTTTTATCCTTCAGAAAAGTTAAGATCTGTTAAGACCCTACCAGAGGAAGGAAGTCCATCTAAAAGGGGAACTATCATCTATCTGGTGTTTTTTCCAGCTTGCAGTGTTGTCTCAGATTTAAGGGGAGGGGGATAAAAGGGACTGTTTAAAAACATTGAGCTAAGCATTTGAAATAGAGTAAGATTCCCAGGTGAAGATGGCTATAATTGCCTAGCAGATATATAGACACTACTTTAAATGACAAAACTTAAACATAGGCAAGTCAGAGACGTCCCTCAAATGTCACCTGCTTTGTTGTTTTATTTTTGTCATAATTTGCAAGAATTAAAAATACATAAATATTACAGATAGAGTACAGGGTTAGGTATTAGAGCATTTAAAGGGAAACTACTACTATTGAACAACTCCTAGTATTCATTTAATTCATGTGTGTATGTAAATTTAATTCATACGTGCAATGCTGAAACAGCAACACAAGTGGAGAGCACTGTCCACGGATTATGAGTTGTGAATCACAAAACTGCTGGTCTTTCTCCAAATAGTTGGTAGTGTTCACCTTTACAGTATTTAGGTTCTTAGTTGAAGTCACTGGAGTTGGGTGTTGTTGCACAGTTTGCAATGGAAGAACAAGAAGAGTTTTAATATTGTTAGATGGCTTTTTGCAGAGTGTATATGTATTTTCATATGGATTTTCTTAACTACCATTCTCAATTTAAACTGTTAGACTCCAGAACCCACAGTGGTTTTATCAGAATAAATAAATAAATTAATTCCTAAGTGTACATATATTTCTCTCTTACAGCATTCTGTACTGCTGAAATATTTGCCTATTAAGGTTTCACTAAATATTTCTAATTATAATCATTTTTATATGTTTAGTCTAAGTTATGTGATCACCTCTTTTCCTCTTCTTAAAAGCAAATAATTAATGTACTATATAAAGTGAATATTCTGAAAGGCAGATAATACTGCAGTCTTAAAACTCTCAGTAACTAGAAAGCCACTGGTACATTATGAAAGTATTGAAAATAGTTGGTTATTATATAACAAAGGGAAAGATTTTTTGGAGTATGAGCAACTTCATGCTCTTTTATAAAAGAATTTGATCTAATAAAAGACTTCAAAGCTTTAGCATTATTCTTTGAGAAATGTTATGCTTACTGCTTTAGTCAACAAAGCAAAATAATAAGAGAATGTTCAAATCCTTTACTGTGATGCAGAATATTTTCAAGAGACAATAACTTATTTTTCAGTTCACAATCTGAGAAAATATAATTGAAATTGTGATTTATTGAAGTCTTTGAAGAAATAACAGATGTTCTAAAGTTGCACAACTAATGTCCAGTGGCCAATGCTATCCTCAATTAAACATCAATATTAAATTCTGAATTAAGGAATCACATTAGTGGAAGAGTAAACCAGGATGTTGTCTCAGACACTGAATTAGGGATTTGGCCAAATATTAGACCCATAGTCATGATTCTGAAATTCACCTTGTCTAGCTAAATACATTTGACTGCAACAGAAATCACATATATGGAACTCATCTCAGCATCTGGTCCTTGTCATGGCTTAGGTCATCTTCCATTCAATCTATGAACCAGTATAAACAGTTTGACATGTTAGGAAGTACAGGAGGTAGCTGGGCATCAACTGTAAATATTACTTCACATGCATGGTTTTATTATGCTTCTAAATTAAAGATAGGCCAGCGCATTCCTATATACTTTCATGAGTCTGCCACTGTAACCAAAAATAAAAAATAGTATGTTTTCATATGTATATTAAAACACTATGTGCATATAATGTTGTGGTAAACATGTTTTCACTTAATTTAATAAAATGCTAAAATCTGTCATTTGCCCTTTGTTTGCTTATGGGATTACTTTCTTTGCAAACATCTCAGAACACATCAGATTTCAGTTAGGAAGATTTACACTGTTGAAGTATTCACTTGAAAATGTTAAATACAAAACCAAATACAATAGGACAGGAAAAAAATATAAAAGCCATACATTTTTTTCAAGTAATTTTTCAAATAGTGATTTCAACCTTTTAGAGTCAACATAGAAATCCATGTAATAAAATTTCAAACCAAATATAGTACACATATTGAAAAAAGTTTACCACCTTTAACAAGGACATTCTATTCTTTTGTCAAACACTTCTCTGCTGCTTTTGAGAAAATAGATCTGTACACAAAACACTGCACTGCCTCAACAAACAAAGCAACACTCAACATGAATTTATTCATAGAAAGCAGTGCTAGTGCCAACATTCACAATGCAGCACATGCTAACATTCAGCATTAATATTTTGAATGAAAGCCTAGTGAACTCAGTGGGAGCATTTCCACTGAGTTCAGGGAGCTGCATATCAAGCTCATGGTGTCCATCTTAGTGTGCTTCTCACCAGGCTTTACATCAGGGATGACTGAGAGAGCTGGCGACATGACGGCACCTGCATTTGAACATGACCAGCTCGGGATCAGTAATGCAAACCTGGGTATGACTTTCCTCTAGCTGTAGTCACTGGAGATCTGAAAGATGGATAACTTATCATATCTGTTTCACAGGCAGTGAGGGTAAGGCTCACAGGCTCTCTGAACTCCTACGGCAAGTGCCTTGCAGACTCCATCTCTCCTTGGTCTGCGTAGTGTGTTCTTTCTTCCACTGCTAGTGTTTCCACTGTAATGCTAGAAAATTAACCAATTAATCTGCAATTAAAAAAATCCTCTGAGGATACAAGGAATGGCCACAGAACTACTGAAAAGTGTTCAATTATTGTGACTTTAGAGCAAAGCATCTCATGGAATCTTTGTCAGCAAAAACTCCTTTGAAATCAGGATAAAGAGACCTGAACCATCGCTTTCCACAGATCTGCCATACTTGTATAGATTCCACTCTTGATTAATTGTTTAATAATTAACAAAAAGTATGAGGTCTTTCTGAAGGGGGGATCAAACAAGTGGGCTGATGGAGACAGCTACAAAGTACATACAGATGCTGGGGTTTACCATGTGTATATAGTGTTAAAGGGAAGCACCAACAGAAAAAGTAGATGAACATAAGACATATAGAATGGACTGCATTCCTTTGCAAATTATTATAGGTGTTGTGGTGAAATACCAAAACTGACATAGTAATTGCCTACATTTGGTTAAGTAAATATTCACCAGATCCTTAAGCTTAAATGACCATTAGATTTGCTTCAGTATCTTCCTGTCTATACTTTTAGAAATAAACTTAAGATGAAGGACACATGCTGGGACACAGCATCCCCTCTCATGCTGTAGGTTAAGTTAATAATGATGTAATAAATTAAGTAAGATTTTCAGAAATGCATTGTTTTATGCTGTATCAGCTAATTGTATTTAAAACATAGAGTGGAAAGACATCAACCTGCCACTGGAGGAAGACAAAGTGAGTTGCTGGTACGTTAGCCTTTCTGAAAGGCACTCTACTTATATTTCGTATCTGAATTTGGCTTTTGGTACTTAGCTATACATTCCCACCAAATACCCTTAGATCTTCTAGAATTCTCATTTTCTTTGATAAAGGAATACCAAGTAAAACCAATTAAAAATACATGTCTCCCAATTCCTCCTACAATTTATATAATTTACCTTAATGTTACTATATGATTTATAACAAATGGATATGATGACCTTGTTTGCTGTCCTTTTCTCATCACAATAAATGTGCAAAGTGTGGTGCTGTGTCCCATGGACTACCTAGAGACTTGGGTGATGGACCTCAATGCTGAAGCTACAGCTCAGAAACCACCTACCTAACACAAGGACACATGCAAAGAAGCCTTCCGTCACTTCTCAGGCCTCTTGACTTTTCCCACAGCCCTTTGAATGCATCTTTATTAAAGTGTAGCTCCACCCACTTTCCTTCCCTGTCCAAGTTCCTTCTTCTGCCCCAACCCAGTATTTCGCTATGCACATGCAGATTAAAGAAGGCCTTAAACCTTGATTCAAGGGTAGGGTTGTTAGAATTTTCCCTTTTTCTTCCATGAAAGATAATGTCAGTCATTTCTGAGCAGAAGTTCAAAGGGAAAGTTCTCACACTGCTGTAAAGAAAGACTAGAGCACTCAAATCGAATAGCATTACTCACTGAGTAACACAGTGAGCGTACCTCATCTTTAAAGAATCATTTACTGCTGTTACTCCTGTTAAGCATTTTTCTCCTTAACCCAAAACTGGAAGGCTTTTTATTTACAGTCCAATTCAGTTACTGTAGAGTCAGTGCATAGTGAATGTACCCAGCATGAAATAATGTTGCATCCAGCAAGTTGTGGTGTTTTATGCCAGTCCAACTTCTGGCAGTATTTCCATTGACTTACAGGATTTTTTTTTTTATCATTCAGCAATGGCAGAGAGAGTGCTAAAGTAGTGTGTTTGCAAATTAAATGGAAAAACCTAAGGAACACTCATCTTGTCTTGAAATATTCTAGTGTGTGTGGAAATGAAGATTTGCATGCATTCATATTCGGTAGAAGTGACTGGGCAGAGAATAATGTCCCTACATGAATTTTAAAGCTTTCAGACACCTACATTTCTAACTGTTTTAGTCCAACTGCTTTGTAGATAATGCACTATGTTTAACTCTTACTAGAACACCTGCTTCATAATGCTTAATGTTGACATTAGAAAATTAATTAAAATACATTAAATTCAAAATAGTCCATCATTCTGTGTAATGCAACATTTAGTGCTACAGAGTAGCTATTAAATGACACTTCTGGTGAATGGAGCCAGAATGTCTGGTCATTAGATAATAGCTGCAATATTTCAGGTAGTAAACAGATGTCAAAAGAATTCATCAATACAAATAAAAACCTGCTTAATAGGATCTGAACCTAATCTTTTAAAGCATCAGTAATTTAATTATGCGTTCCATACAGAAAGAACAAACTTATGTATTTTTACTTGGAATGACCTTTGTTTTAGAGTGCTACAACAACAAAGCAAGGAAAGGAGGAAGACAAACATTCAGGGAAGTCTCCAAAACCAGCAGTTCCTCCTTCCCTTGTGATGTGCTGCAGAACCTTCCTGTAACACATTGGTCATGATCTTCTGGACCAGCAGTGCACAGGAAACAATATTGCTACTATGGCATCCAGTACAAACCCACACAACCCATTTCCTTGTTGACGGTGTTCATAAATTAGAAGATTGGATGGAAATGAATGAGAATCTGTCTATAACTGAAGAAACACAATGTAATTAGACTACTCAGTTCCTTTCTCCATGTTTAAATAACCTATTTCCAGAAATTCAAATAAAATGAAATCTCACAGGCCTGATTGAATCTGCACTGTACGGTTCCAGGAGCTTTGCTTTACCTTTGGCATTTGGTAATAACTAGGAAAAACTGAACCCTGAATTTGGAAGCCATATTTTCTACAAATACAGAGTCCTGGATTAGACAGAAAAAAACAGAATTCAACAGAATTAAGCACTGTATAGTCTGAAATACCATATACGTTTCCCTTGTAATTCTGTTGTAAAAAAATGTCATCTAAACTTTTTGTCTTCTCACAGCATATTTTCTAATCTGTTTGGGCTTTTGAGTATGGTGATGTCTTTTCTCAACATGCTTTCAGATGTGGAATCCTACAAAAGGAACACATTTAACACCTCTGTATCAGTTAAATCTTCTACAACTGTTGGGAAAGACCCACTACTCATGTAATTTTCTCCAGATTACCCTACAGACATTATTTTCTATATAGTACATATGACTTAATTTTTAGGGGCACATAAAGCTCTGGGGTTCTTTGTT
>NW_010325580.1:4445-17456 GCF_000700745.2 Antrostomus carolinensis | reverse complement strand
TCTCTTCAGCCATTTCCCATCACCCAGTTCTTCACTATTTTCTATGACAAATCAGAAGGAATAGTGACTGAAAAATACTTCTTGGTAACAAATTTTGATTCAGAATAAACAGGAGTTTTTTACAGGAAAAGTTTTAATTTGATTAATTTATATACTAAAATATAAAATTTGAAAGTTTATTTTTATTTTTTCTCTTTTTCTTCAAAAATGTATTTAAAAAATGTAATTAAAACCCAAACCAGTCTATTTTGACTGACTTGAGATAAATGAATTTTTAGTTTTTGATCACTAGTGACTATTCCAAGTGCAGCCTTTTATATATAAAAGGGTAAAAATGCTCAAAGCTAAGAATGTAGTTTTAATATTTCACATTTGTGGAGAAATGGAGGAAGAGTTCCCTTTCACCTCCATTAATTATTTTATTTCCTGTTAAACTTTTCATAGCTACCCAGAGGTGGCAATTTAGGAACAGATAAACTGCTGCATCCCAATGAAGGTGGGCCAAATATTACCCTCCCCTCCTCCCCCCCATTTTGCCTGGCTAGGTTAAAAAGCTAGTATTCAGGCAGCATGGAGCTCTGGTTATATTTTTCTTCTCTTCATGCTCTTTCAGGCAATTTATACTCTTTGAGAAAAAACATCTACACAGTGACTAATTTTGCCTTCTCCTTTCACAGAACATGGGAGGTCTTCTACCTTGACCCCCCAATATTCTCAATGTGACTAGTCAGAAACTTGCCCAGGGAAAATAATACAGATTTTTTTTTTCCTCTCTTTTTTTCCTTTTTTTTTCCTCTTCTCCATGGATTCACTTAGTATTCTGTTGCTATATAATAGGCTGACCTACTTCTTTCCATTTAACATACTTTTAACAGTTTCATCATTTACAGTCAAATAATTATTGATGTCAAGTCTACCAGTGTTGCTTTTCATCAATGTAAAATTCTCTTTGGCTTTTCCATAATTATACTTCTACCATTTTCTTGTCTACAACTCTTCAGACTATTTAAGTATCACCTGCATGATCCAGTTTACAACTCATATTTGCTTTAATATTGTTAATCAAGATAATGTACACTTTATAAATCTAAACTGCCTGGTGTAGTTAATGTTTATCACGTAATTCTGAATAAATTGCCCACTGTGTAAGGGGGACAGACCGTGACTAAAAGGGGATGCTTCTAGCTGTAGTTTTCCAGTTATGACTGTGCTACCTACAATCATGCTTTATAACAGAGTGTAGGCAGGATGGCAAGGGACAAGGTAATCTGTAAAAGGCTAATTTGTTAGTGGAAAGAACTGCAATTTTTCACATCTTTCCTTATTAGTTCTAAAGTGAATGGAGCAGGAATTGCAGATAAACTGAATTAAACAGGGTGAGACTACAGAGATTTAAGTTTCAGGACAGAGTGCTTGGATCCACTGCTGTCTGTTTCATTATTTTCTATTTAGCAGATGTGGTCCTGGCAGCAGAACTGAGGACTCCTTCTTGGTCATTCAATTATTAGCAGCACTGAAGCTTCCTCTAGCATGTGCTCTGTCTCTGTCTAGCAGTGAGCACCTAATCCCCTTCTGCTCAATCAGGGAGCACTAATCCTGCTACACCAACATACCTCTGCATTTGAATCCCCCCAACTCCTCACAAAACTGAACCCACAACTCGGGCTTGGGGAACAGCTCTAACCACGGAGAGAGTCTAGTAATGAAATTCATCCTCTTGCATTTTAACAGAATGAGAGTTACACTTGAATTTTATAAGCATAACTTTTTTAAGTGGCCCAGTGATATGGCGTTGTGAATGACCTGGTCAATTCTGGTGCCCTCGGTGGGATATAGGGCTTGGCCCTGTCATTGTTTGCCTTTGGCATGCTCTAGGCATCTGTATGCTGAATGTACATATTTTAATTGGCTTCTTGCTGGTGCCTCACTCTCCTCCTACTCTACACAGTGAGTCTAAGTGCTAGAAAAGGTTTCTAGATGCTGTTCTGGTAGTTTAAAGTGCTGATAGTGATATCTGATACCTTTAATAAACCTATTAATTAGTCTATTCTTCCATAGGTTCATGCTCTAGTGTAGATAACATACAACATGCTAGGAAAAATAATAAAATAAAAAGAGGCCCAGTGTGCTACTTCATCATACTCATGGCCTGGACTTCCTCTGCAGTAATTATCCTCTGAATTTTCAAATCAATTTTTAATTTTCACCCATACTTTCACTAAAACCAAATACTTAAAAAGTAGCAATCATGCTATGGTCTCCTACTATTTTTATTCCTGTTGATTTCTGAAATGACCATGATATGAAGGATGCATTAACTAAACTAGAAGTCACGTTTTAGTGACTGTGTCTGCGGCCAACATCTGGCACTCTGGTACTGACTGAGACTTGCATAGCTTTTCATATTCCCAGAAGACTTTTGAATATTAAAAGCTGATGTTTTGACATATTCTCATCCTCCTGCAGCAAGGTCCAGACTTGCTGACATTTGCAAAATGGACAGTCCCCATAGTTTTCATATGCTCTACATGCACTGTAATCACTACAGTTACTATGCAGGGCTCTTGTTGACACGTAGATGTCGGCTTTTAACTATTCAGAGCCAGTGGCTCTGCACAATGATTCAAAAAATTGTGCACATCACCAAAATTCATTGCTGTGTGCAGGACAGGTATGCATGGTGTGAACGTGTGTGTGTGTGTGTAAATAAATCCCTTCCTGGCCCCTCTAGTGACGTAGTGGCCCTGTAGCTGATGCTGTGAAGCAGGAAATCCAATTATACCTAACTTAGCATGCATAACTAAAAATGTTATTATTGGTCTTAAAATTATCCAGCCCTTTTAAAAATCAAATCGATAAACTATGTGACTGTATTCCTCAGGCTGGCTTCACGCTGTGTGAGGAAGTGTTCCTTTTAATTTGTTTTAACGTTGCCTGCATTATGCAGGGCTCATTTCAGTGTGAGAGAAGGTTGAGGGAAAGTGGCTAATTTTCATTGTAAAGTGTCTGGGAATTTGAGCTCAGGGAAACTTCTGCCACTCCTGTGACTGCACAGAGCTTTCACTACGCGACTACATGGCATTTCCGAAGTCAAAGCGCCACAACAACAATATCTGTTTTCCAAATGTGTCCTAAAATGAAATGTCAACACTTTGATGAACAGCTTCTGCAGCAAAACAGTGTGTGTGACCAAATGGCAACACACCACTGTATACATAAAAAATAAACATAATAAAATAAAATTACACTGAACAGCAAAATTCCATGTTATTAAGAAAAAAAAAACAAAAACAAACCCACTAGAGCCAACAGCAAAACATGTTATCTTTTAAAACCTTGAGAATATACAGATTTGTCAACTTGACAAATGAGGTAGATGAGAGTTAACAAAGATCATGACTATTTACTGTGCCATGTCTCAAAAAATTTCAGTTCCAAGGCAAAAACTCACTCACAGCCCCACAGTGGACAAGCTGCAAACCACAGAGGTTTCAATGGCAAGGCATGGGGATTCAACCCAAAGCTCCAGGGTATCTTCTTCCTCCGGCTGAAAGGATGTTGCATATCCACTAAAATAAATTATTTTCCCCCAAATTCAGCACCTTGGCAATATGAGCCCTGACACGACTGACTTCAATTTTCCCAGAAATACCACCTGAACAGAACTTCCTTAAATGTATTTCAGGATGCAAGTCCTTGAGGGTGTCTGCGCAAATTACTTTATTTTTATTTGGAGACTGGAAAAAAAATGTCGTATTTGTGAATTTCTCCATGCTGCTAGTAAACTAGACAAGCTTAATGGTGCAGTAAAAAACGTGTTAATCAAAAGTTCAAGTCAGATTTTTATACACTGGTAGCAGAGGTTACAAATAACACAAACAAAATCCCAATTGAGATTGAGTGCTTGCAAACCGACTGCTTCCTAGCTGTTCAGCCTCCCTTACTGAGGACAGTAAAATGTATCTCAGAAATCACAGGTGACAGTCACAGTTCAAAGTCTTTTTAATTTTACTCACAATTCTGAAAAAAACCTATCAGCTTTCCCTGTGCAATCATACATACATACATTTGAAATTACTGTTTGGGATACAAATACATTCGGTTTGGCCATCTTGGGTACTTAAAGATAATTTTCTCCCCTCCTTAGTTTACACCTCATCTGGTACAGGCTCTGCAAATTGCCCTAATGTTGCAAATTGCTATTGCAAAAGATGGGCACCTTATCTGTTTGTTACAAAAAACTGTTACCTTTTTTTCTTAGCCATGAACATTAAATATCATACAAGAAATCTGCTTATTCTGAAAGCTCAAGGATTTTATTACCTTGGCAACAAAGTGATCTGTTCAAACTGCTTTTTGCTGCCAGTTTTAGAGGTTTCTGTATCACAGAAAAAGCCATGAGAGCAAATGAATAGGTAACTGACCCCTTCCCTTATCCTTGCATTAGTTTTCACAGATATGAGAATGAACACACTGTGAAAATGAGATTCTTGTTTGCTCAGAACCAGTGGTAGTTACTAGATGAACTGGATTAAAAATAGATTTTCAGTTTTGTGGCCATCAGTAACAAAGTTCCAGTTGGGAATGGAATTTTATTTTCAATATATCAAGACAATATTTTTAATCTGAACAAGAAAAACAATGTGAAAGAAACAAAATATTTGAACAATATAAAACATGTACTTTTCCACATCAATCTTTGGATTTTCATTACAAAATAAGCATCCAAATACTGTCATCAAAGCTTGCTATAAATTTAAAAAAAAAAAAAAAAATCACTTCATATGGAAGCTCCTCTAACTCTCCATTTTTCTCAGATGGTTGTGATGTTTGGTTGTTTCCAAATGAGGGAAAAAAACAATAGTGACAGTGACACATACACCTAGTGTTTCAGTGCTGTCGTGTTGGTGTGTGTCACTGGCAGGTGAAAAGCCTCCCACCCCAGCATGAGGATGAGATGGAGCCAGTTTCTCATACACCATAGCCTGCACCCCTGCCCAGACAAAGCCTCTTGTCACTCAAGAGCACACTTCCAGGAAAATTCTCCTATTCAAAAGGCAAGGGACTTGCAGCACAGTCTTTAAAATGCTGAAGGCAGTAGATTCTACTGAAAAACACAACCAAAGCTTGATCTTTCTCTGGAAAACAACCATAAACAAATGGCACAGTGGGGATCAGTATTAATCACTCCGCAGCGGCTTTTGTACCAAACACAACAGGTTAGCAGGTATTTTTGTGGATTTTCTGTCAACCCTGCAAATTCAGTATGAAATACAAAAATCAGGCAAGGTTCTCTCCTAAGTATGATCATGATTAATAAAAGAGTTAGAGGGGAAAACTACCCTGAGCGGCATCTCAGGACACTCACCACGGGCCACAGTAATAGAGCTAATTTGTCGAAATGGGCACAGTGAGTGAACTCTGTGGACATTTTTCTGAGTGGTCCACCAGACAGAAAATAATAGTATTCACCAGCCTCACATGGCACTGGCTGCATCTTCACCTAGTCTCCAGGGAAAAAATATAAATAGGAATGTGATTTTCTGAATATTTTATGCTGTTGAAAGTGAATTACAATTGACTGAATAAAAAATAAACAGTTTAAAATTAGTTTATGATCTATTTATCAGATATTTGATATTTTTGCAATTTCAAAAAAAAAAAGAATGAAAAAAACCAGAAAATAAATATTTGGGTTTACAAGACAAAAGTGAAGAGATTTTTAAGGTTAAGGAGTATGTTTTTTTCAATGTTTTGGATAGAAATACAAAATGGTTATAATTCAAAAAGTACTATTCCATGCCATGAAGTAAAGATTATGTGTAATTATCATTCCCTCCATAAAGGTACTCGTCCAGACTTCACCTAAGATTAACTAAATTGCTGTCAAGGTTGTTTAAGTGTATGTTCAGTTTAAGATGGTGTGTGAAGTTGCTCAGAACATGCATACATGTTTCCCAAAGTCAAAACTGCAATCACTACTGGTTTTCAGCACACTCAACACATAAGCTTTGTCTGCTCCGTGGCCAAGGTCCGGGTTTTCTCTTCCACAGACCATCAATATTTATAAGAAAAAGTCAGTAAACTTGACAAAGAGGAATATCCTTTAGTTTTTCCTGCCCTGAATATACAAAGGAATGAGAATAAGTCACCACCTGAGATTTAAATGTGTATGAGACACTTGTCTCCTATGGGATCTCATATGGAGATCAAACTAATCAGTTAGTGACTGAGCTGCATTAAACTGCTTTCTATCAGCTCCCCCTCCTGTCTGGTTTTTTTGTGGGGTTTTTTGGGGTTTTTTTACCATTTCTTTTATGACAACTTCTACATTTTCATTCAGAATCACAGAATCATTAAGGTTGGAAAAGACCTCTAAGATCATTCAGTCCAGCCATCGAGTCATCACCACCATGCCCACTAAACCATATACCCAAGTGTTACATCTACCCTCCTTTTTAACACTGCTTTTAGGTCTTTTTCCATCTCCTGCCATCCTTGCTGGTGGGAGGCAGTTACAGGAGCTCACCTTTGCTCACAGTTCAGCTTTCTTGCCTGGATTGTAGATGTAACCTGGCACCCTGCAAGAATTGATTGGTCACTCAGATCAAAACATTAAATATTTAAAGTGGCACCACACCATTCATAAAGTAAAACGTAAAGTGTTTGTTTACTCTCTGCTAATTATTTTAGTTCAAGCAGGAAGACTCAACTGTCTAAATTATTAATTAAACCTCTAAAAATGAGCTAAGGACAGGAAATGTTATTCTCTGCTGGTAGCAGTAGTGAAGAATAAGCCATAACTCTCATTAGCCATACGATAACATGAAAACCTTTTTCCCCGAATTGTGCCAATACAAAGCTAAACAAATCATATCAGTCCATATTTCCAAGTGATTTGGACAGAAGTTTACTAGTCATGAAACCTCAGATGTTAACCTTCTTTAGGAGGTATAACTAACTAGTGTCACTAATTCACTGTTGTTTGAGGTTATCTATCTGTAGACTCAAGTAGCAAAGACTCACGGTCTGTAAAATAGCATGTCTCAAAACAGGTTAGTTTTAAGGTTATCTTAAAGGAAAACGGAAGGTTCCCCTACAGGTCATGCAATAGCAATATATAATAATCCTAAACAACTCCTACCAGTGATCTATTTCTTTACAGCTATATTTATAGTTGTTGTAGGAACATTATATAAATACTCATCACTGGGCTTTGTGATCAGAAACACTGTAAAGTCATAGAAATCACAACAAAAATTCACATTCATGCTGAAAAGACCTATGAAAAAAACCCTAAAATTTGCATGTTTTGATACAAATTCCAATAGTCTCATTGCACAACCTGAAGCAATGTGAGAATTCCGAGCTGGGATTTTCAGTGATGACCTAAAACTCTGTTCCATCTGTCAAAAGTTTCACACAGTGGTCGAGTGCTGATTTGCAGTTTAGGACGAGAAACACTCAAAATTCTCATTTTTGTTAGACACAGGGGGACAGATCCAAAGGGAATGGAAAAGACTAGTTATAGCATGCAAAGAGGTGGGATAGATGTAAGCGCACACATCTGTGAACTGCAACTTTTGCGTGTTGCAGAATATAAAGCCTACCACTCTGCTGTGTGTCTCCACAGGACTCTGGAGCCCAATTATAGAGCTGTATGAAAAAGTTCTGCTTGTCAGCAGAACCAGCGGGGTGGGGGGAATCCACATTTTTGCACATTCACAGAAGAATAAAATATTTAGGCAGAAAATCATCATTGCTGCAGATGGACACTTACAGAACAAAAATGGGTAATTTTTGTGCAGCTCTGCTTGTTGCTAGCATAGCCAGAATACATTTAGTAGCAGACTTAAAATCCAGTCTAGAATTCCTCAGTCACTGTCGGTGGCAAAATATGCTCTATAGGGTAGCAGGGGTTGAGGGTTGCAGGTAAACTCAAGGTAGGGAAGCCATCCTAAAACAAGCAGGCAGGACTCCACTGAAATTAGTGTTGCACTTGCTTATGCCAGCATGGAATTTGGCTCTGGATGGTTTTGCATCTTTCTGAGTAAGGATTAGCCACACAAACCTGATCACAATTACAACAAGGCAAAATGTGAAGCTATGTCCACATTGCGGCAATGAGGAAAGAGAACTAGAAGCAGCATCAGAGCTATGCATGAACTGTTAAAGAAAACAGCAGTCAGTAGTTGCTAGTGGCCAATGGATATCAAGTGCCTGCTTTTGTTATATTTAAGGACACACTTTTTAAATGCATGCTTTGGGTGAGAAGAAATACGCCTTTATAAAAGAGCTACTCTATACCCAGATCATGTCATAAGGATCACAAGGGCATTTTTAGGAGAAATATAACTTGACAGGATGGTAGGCACAATACCTCTGATTCCCAGTGGTGTTCAGGTGACAGCCTCTACCCAGTATATCAAAAAACCTCAACAACCCAGATCAGTGCTCTGTGTGTGTTGTGTCACCATTCATATTCCCAATAGTAGAACTGCCCATTTGCAGGTGCAGGTCCATGACACAGAAGAGGAATAATTTATGTAGACTCTCCCCGTCTTCGCCTCACTAAGTACAGAGCAGAGAAAGGTCATTCACCACCACAAGGTCCCCACCATTTCTGTACTACCCCAGCTGTGTTTACAGTCTCTCAGTGGAAAGCCTGGCTGTTAAACTCAAGCTGTAGTGACCTGTGCTTTCAGGTTTGGATAAGTGTTTTTCTCTTAAGCTTGTTAAATGCAGCGTAAATTTCATGTGAAAGTGCTTTTTTCTTATTTCTTTTTTCTTTCTTTTCCCTCAGCATCATCTAATTTGGCAGTCCTTGGAGTGCTGAGAGTCTCTTTAATGTACCTCAAGCCAGAAGGACTCTGACTTCACTGCATTAACAGAATACGTTTATTTGCTGCCTTTATACATGGCAATGGGAGTGATGAAGGGTTGTGTTCTCAAAACTTCCCTCATCTCCTTCTTCTTTGTCTGACATTGCCAATAAAATCCAAGTTACAGAAAAGGCAAATCAAGCATACAAATTAGGAAAACTAATTTAATGCCAGTCAACATGCAGGAAAATCACAGGTGATGAGGAAATTAAAGGAAAATGGCAGTAAGATAGACTGCAATAGAGGAAAAAAAATTATAACTAGTTACAAAATCCGATAATATCTTTATACACTAGTGACTAATAAATTCAAAATAAAAGTTAGTAAAAGCAACAAAAATCTGCTGATAGGATTTTCTGTCCATAGTCTGACAAAGTTTCTGCTGACTGAACTGTTGAAGTACTTACTTAAACAAAGAAAAAGGATGTCTTCCTACATCTCTGAACTGTTTTAAAATCTATCATATTGCATAAAGAAGTAAAATACCTGTATGTTCAGTGTGCTGATCCTGGAAGTTAGTTTTGTTTAGTTTCATTTTTATTTTCAATTTAATGGAAGGAGTTTTTCTCAGCCACTTCAAAGAACAAGATTAGGCCCAGTAAAAGGTAAACTTTTGTATTTGCTTTGCTCTGTTTACCTCATCACAATATTATAATAAAACTAAAAATAATAACAAAAAGTCCAAAATCACTGCTTCGCATATAGCTGCTTATAGTCTGTTTCTTCCATGACAAAGTATTCCAGATCTTATTATACCACCTACAGGTAGTTTTTAGAGAAATATTTGGGATCTCCTAAGCTCCTTAGTTACACTCCTGTAGGCTGCAAAAAAGCAAGCATGCACATTATGGTTTTTGGAGAGGTTTCTTATAACCCACATTCTTTTGACTTTAAACCAGTCCCCACAAAACAGCCTGCTACCTTATCTGAAATCTCAGATAAAGCTAGCATGCAGTTGTTGAAATAGACAATATTTTAAGTAAATATTAAAATTGTTCAATTGATCATACTGTCTTATACGCCAGATTTTATTTGATACAGAATGTCACATATTAAGTCTTGCAATCATTTTCTGTTGAAGCAAAATAAGCAAGAACTATGACACATCTTTTTCTCTCATACTAGTTTCTTGTTTACAGATCCTATAATCCTATATAATCATGCACACATTTGTTTATAATTTCAACAGATTTTTGTAAGCTTTTAAAGAAATCCTTAGCAAATTCTTTTACATTCCTTTATTAATTGCCTTTACAACTGAAGTCACACTGTTTCAAAAGAACTATTTTGCAAAGCTTGACAGAAAAGGAATCTTGATAGTAGCTTATGGATATTTACTGAAAACTTACAAACATAACAGAAATTTTGAACAAGTAAATTCTAGTGGTAAATGACCTTTTAAGGGTATAATCTTTAGTACTCATACACTTAATGCTTCTCAACTTACTCAACCTTTCTTACTTATTTTCTAGTAAAGGACTTTGATTTTTGCAGGGCTTGAGCACCCAGTCTAACTGTCTTGCCTCTACTTTGCAGAAAATATGCGAGAATAATCCAAATTCAACTTAATTATGCTACTTTGATGCTGCATATTTTCTTCTGATGTTGATTAATGTGCCCCTTTTGCAAACATCCTCCTCCTACCTGATGCCTTCAGTAATGTCTCAATTCGTTGCTGATGACATTCAAATTTCCTCCAGAGATGCCTTGTGAAGTCACAAACAGAGGATTATGCCCACCAGTAAATGACTCAGGCACAAAGTGATTGATAAGGCAAATAAATACTTAGGTGTTAGCAATCAGTCAGTTGTGATATGCAAGGGGGAAAACAAGACCACAGACATTTCAGCTATATGTTTTCTGAATTATCTCCGTGTGCCGATGGTCCTCTTAATAAATTATCCTCCCTCATTATCTGATCTGTTCTACATTTTCAATTATGCCTCTTCTCAGAACCACGTCACAGTCAGTCTTTCTCAGCCTGAAACTATTTCAATGTCCAACCTGCATCCCCAAAGTCCAGACAGAGGAAATACTACCCAATTGGTTTTGAGTTGAGAAGCTGTGTACACAAACATCAGAGACACTGTAGCATCAGAGAAGCCATGGCTTTAGTCCCAGATTCCCTGAGCTGAGTTTTATGTAAGCAGTAATACATGGCCCTGAATATGTTACAGTGCAGTAAGATCATTTTGAGCACCTTGCATAGTATGAAACTGAGAAATCAAGAGCTTGTATCACCCCAGATGTGCAGAAGTCAAAATCCAAAGAAAGAATAAGGCCACGGCACAGGAGTGAATAGGTTATTTGGTTTCTTTAACTCATGATTTCTGGATTGACAAAAACAAATAAAAAGTTTTAATAAAGAGAACTTATCTTCTAATAGAATCTCATGTGAAAGTCCATATACTTGTTTTTAATAAGATTTGATCTGCATGAAATTTTGGAAAGCTGAAGAACGAATTAATTTAGAAAAGAGGTCTAAAAAGTACACATCTCAGAAGTACTTGTGGACTGTTAGTACAGTCTTCAAACAAATTCACAAAACATTTTATAGCACGTATCTATGCTCATTACACATGTCATAGTGTTGCAGAATGCATCTTGGGTTTTTTTTCTGGTGTGGGAAGTGAACTTGAAATCTGTACACGATCATGGTAGCACGGCTGTGAAACACAGATGCCTTCCCTTAGATGTAAGCTTTTCAAAGGTCACAAATGACAGAAAAAAGGGAAGAGCTCTTGAGTTAAGCCATACGTTGTTTGATTCAGGGACCATTTTGTGTTTACAGCTTCTAGTACAATGCAATCTTGATTTATGATTGTAGTGCCTAGTTGCTATGATGATTATAATAATGATAAGGTTTATAATGGAGCCAGAGGACCTTGCTAATAAAACAACAAATCTTCTAAGGAATCAGAGTTCTAATCTAATCACTATTTAGTATGGACTTGTGATGTGAATTAAACAGTCGGGGCAACCACATTTTAAAGTGTCATCTGCATTTTTGTAAATATATGTAAACAGATGTACCTACAAATTATGTCATAACAGAAAAATCTACAATTGATATGCAGTTGGTGAACTGTATATCAAAGTAACTTAAATAAGAGGTACAGAACTATATCTGATTTTTTTTCAGCTTTGAAAGTGTGGATGTGCAACCTTAGAGACAAAGTTTAATATCATCAATTGGGTCCAGAAAGTGGGCTGTGGAAGTATAATATTCCAGGCAGTGAACGCTTGTGTAAAATAAATTTGTAAGCATAGAAAAAACAAACTGAATGGAATTTTAATTTGTCTTTATGTCCAGAACTTCAAACACTTGTTTGGAATACAACCACGTTTTTGTGTCTAAGGCATACTGAAATTCCTATACAGTAACAAGAAAGGTCATGAATTTTTCTGTATTTTCTATTCCATCTATTTCAGAATCTGTCCATCTCGTCCACCGTCCAAGCCATCACAAGAATAAATGCAAAGATAAATGAATAATCCTGATTACATCACAGCAATATGAACATGACAAAGCTGAATGACTCTGCCAGACCAACAGTGCTGAGTGTCACAGGTGTTCCAGCATGTCCAGAATTTATTGGAGTAACTATAATACTTAACTTTTCAAAAATGTTCTCTATGAGAACCATCTCAGAAGAAGAGGTAAAATATATACTGTGACTTTGTTGGCCCATTTTCATGCAGTTTTGTTCATTACAATCCAGGTCTTTATGGAGACCTGCAAATAACTGAAAGTAGATAGCATATGAAAGTCTGTGAAGTAAGCTTATGGGGATAACTGGTCACCTTTCAGAAAAGATAATGCGTGTATACGTAAACAGGTAATAAATAATCATTTTTTCCAAAAGTAAATTTCTGCTAAGCTCCTTACCAATTACTACTTAGTTTTCAGAGCACATTTTGGGGGAGATTGTTGCAACAAACACATCTTCTGGACGTGTATTTTTATGGCCAAGTAACAATTACAACTTTTCAACTTCAGTGTCTGAACGTCTTCTTAAAATAATATTATGAGGAGGTTATCTTGTTAGATTAGCTGCTTCTGATACTACAACCACCAAGTCTTTTTCATTTACCTGCCCCTTTGTGTAGCTACTACTCTTGGATGAAT